>NC_057801.1:644807784-644875318 GCF_018294505.1 Triticum aestivum
GGCGGCGTGCCACGTGGCGACGGCAGGGCGACCTGGACGTGTCCGGCTACGGCCGGACGTGTCCGGTGGCGGCGGGGGCGAATCTGCTAGGGTTAGGGGTGGAATCATCCGGAATTTTCGGGGGAAGGGCTTATTTATAGATAGAGCGAGCTAGGAGAGTCCAAATGGAGCACGGTTTTCGCCCACACGATCGTGATCCAACGACCGAGAGCATGGAGGGAAGTTGATGGGTTTTGGGCCACTTTGGAAAGGGTGTTGGGCTGCAAAGAGAGAGAGGCTACGGTTACCCGGTTAACCGTTGGAGTAACAAACGACCTCCAAATGGCACGAAACTTGACAGGCGGTCTACCGGTGCTATACCAAGGCCACTTGACAAGCCTCGGTCCATTCCGAGAACGTTTAACACCCGCTCACAATAGGAGACGAAAAGAGGAACACCGGAGGACATAGGAGCGTTGGATCGTGAAACGGACAACGGGGAAAATGCTCGGATGCATGAGACGAACACGTATGCAATGCAATGCACATGATGACATGATAAAATGCAACACGCAAGCAAATGACATGGCAACAACGGCGAATAACTGGCGGACACCTGGCGCATCGGATCCGGGGTGTTACATATAGCCATCTCTTCTCCCTCCTATTTTCTCAGCCATCGCACGGTAGGCGGGGTGGGGGTTTCCCAATAGTCGGTTTGCTCAACTGCGGTCCCACTTGTAAGTGAAAATGCAACACCGCACGCATTCCCCCTTTAGTAGTGTGTCGGACCAACCATGTGGGGGTGCAATGCGAACACGGCAGGCTTTTCCTTTTGACCTTGTAACTTATAAAATTTGGTTCTGCTCCATGGCGCGACCGATAGATAGAAATAACAATTTCCCTAGAGTAATGAGAAGTTTGGTTCTGGCGCGGTTCATGCATGGAGTATGTATGAAAATTATGAAGTTGATGCGAAAGGTAAGATAATTACTAGTAGTACCATATACTACTACATGGATTTGACGAAAAGATAAAAATACATACAGATCCATCAAGGACATCCTCACGCCCTAGTGCACCGGGTCACCAACCAACGTGTGAGGAGCAGTGGCGTTAGCGGCGAGCTCAACGTGCTTCTGAACAATGTCGTCCAAGGTTGCCCTGCGGTCCAAGAAGGCCAGCGTCCTATCGTCCTCCTCTTGCATGTAGTAGTCCTTGTGGATGATTTGCACGTAGACGTGGGTGATTATGTCGATGGTGTCTTGCTGCACCAGGCGCTGTGCGGCGAGCGTGACCTCGAGGTGGACATTCTCCAGTGCGACAGCGGGCAGTTGCAAGGCCACCAGTGCGTTCAAGAGGTTGTCACCATGGTAGCCGTTGAGGGTGGCGGGCATCGCAGAGCCTGGGCACGTCGGCTGGAGGCATACGTCAAGGTCGTCCGCGAGCTTCTTGACGAAGGTGAACTTGTCGAGGAAACCTACGAGGACCTCGTCGAACAAGGAGATAAAGCTATCATCCAAGCGGCACCTCGCCCTGGCGGCCTCAAGCACTACCTGGAGACGTTCCTCGGTGTCGGGCCGCAGGCCAGCGTCATGGACCATCTAGCACAGCCGGCTGATGCTCGCGCTCATCGCCTCCATGGGTCTAGCTTAGAGGGTGCTTGGATCCAAGGGACTTCTAGTCAACTGATCTTGCGATTCGAGTGATCACTCTTGCCCTTGGTTAGCATGCGTAGGTGCATAGGATTTCGTACTAGATTGTACTGGCGGGAAGCCTTTATATGAGAAGTGCAGACTGCGTTGAATTCATGTGGGTGTTGGCCATCTACTCCTTGGCCCTCTACTGCACCTGACTTTGGATGTACGACAGGTGGGCCAACCACCTGTTGGGCCCACATGTCATTCACCCAAAGGCAGTTGCAGTAAGTCAATGAAGTTGTGTCCCCCTCCGTGCCGGTGCAGTATAGTCATCTCACCGGACCTTTAGTTGGGGCCAAACGAGAGAAGTTATATGTTTAGTGGTTTATTGGTCCCTTTTGCATTTTGCGCCAAGTTTTGACCTTTGATTTAACTAATAAAATGTTAATGCATGTAAACAAAAATGTTGTGTAAGTCACCTTACGAAAACCAAATAATCCCAAAACACTTAGGAATGGTACATTAACTCCCTCCTTGTTTCTTATTTCGTGCCATATCAACCAATGAGAGATGTGGGCTGTGCATGCTTTCAATGACTTGAGACTACCAAACATGACATGCAGTGTTTAGTTCATTGCATGTAATCCTATTAATTAGCAAAAAGACATTAAGTTCTCTTGCGGATAGGAATAAAACAATACACCATGTATTTATTTACAGAGGGAGTAGTACATTTTTTATGACATGCATTACTAGATATTGCTAGTCAAATACTAAAATCCCGATGGACGTGGTAGTACTCCTAAATTCAGACGGTGGTACTAGTAATACTAGTAGTAGTACTACCAATGTAGTAGCACTGTACTACCCGTTGGTCAAATTATTACGTGTTGCTCCTCATAGTGAAGTGACAAGACCCTGCGCCGGAGATGACACCTCAGTATAGGCGCCGCGTTCGGCATACCATAGTCAGCCTCACCGTCTGCAGTCACTATCATCATGGTTGTAGAGCTAGCCTGCTTACAACTAGCCATGTTTGACGTAATTTCCCATGCGTAGATGCCCGTGCATTGCATGAAACACCAAGATTGGGGGTGGACGGCGCCGGCAGCGGCCATCACGCCAGATTTTTCCATGGCCTTCTAGATGTGGTGGGGAAGAGATAAGGCTGATTGTGAGAGACAAGGAGTTGTTTGTAAATAGGGAACAAGTGCGGGCATGTTTTTACAAAAATGTAGAAGTTTGGTTTGTATGTGTCAGATCTAGATCTGACGGCTATTGGTGAAAGATGTGAGGCACAACATCATCACCAACTCAGGACCTCTTTGATTCACAGGCTTTTGAAAAACGCAAGAATAGGACACGACAATATTACAAGTTCCAAACTGATATTACAAATGTTAGGAGTAATGCTGCACCTACGAGGAGGGAATTACTAGGAAGTTTACGTACGAACTTTTGTTCCTTTAGGTGGATGCAGCATTATCGTACAAACTAAAATCCACCGCCCTGACAAGTCACTAATGGGCAAATAAGTTTTCGAGTCTCTGGCCACTTGATGTTTCAAAAACAAATTCAGCTTCTGCGAGACTTTGTCATTTAGGCTTAGACGCTTGCGGTGATCAACACGCCATTCATTGTTGCGCCAGAGAACGCCAAACCTCATTACCTTGAGCACACTTGCCTCCAGAACAAAGAACCTAGCCATTTTAATCTCAGATGTGCTGCCTCGGTAGTCGCTCAAATCAATTTCTATAAGATAGAGATCAAGGCATTCGATGAGATTGTTATAGTGCAGCACATTTTTCACTTTTGGGTCTTTTTTTATCTGCAAAAGAAGAGAACCTATTAGAGCAGCTGGTTGTATAAGATTGCCGTGTCATCAAGAGGTACCAATATCATTCGCTCATACGATAGGGTTGACTAGCTAGTGATATTTTTTCACTCTCTCTCTCTCTCTCTCTCTCTCTCTCTCTCTCTTTCTGTTTCCTATCATTTACCTAGGAGCACGTGAAGATCTTGGGCATATGTTGCCTTCCACTATGTGGCTGATGCCATATTTTGCAAAACTATGCCACATAATACGCATTGATGTCAAATCAAAAGATTTTGCCACCGCTCTCGCGATGTGAGAGAGTTGGCATCGCTGTGCACATAGACCCACATGTATAAACAAATCAATCAAACCAACTACACTAGCCTCTCACTCTCCCAAACAAGCGTTTTTTTATTGCCCCAGTCCTCTCTCTCTCTCCCAAACAAGCGTTTTTTATTGTGGGAGTTAATTTGGCACCGCAGGAAAGTAGGTGATCCAGATTGGGGCGCCAGGGGAGGAATTGTCACATCCCTAGCCTTGCTATGCACTTGGACTAGCTTGGTTGTTGCATCATGTCTAAATTTTATTTAAGATTGAAATGGGGATGTTCAAACCCTAGCATTAAATCAACTCAACTAGGATGGATTAAAATATTTTTCAATAAACCCAAAATGTCCGTAAGAAAAGTTCATGATTTCTTGTTAAGGTGGAAACCTCTGCCAAAAATGATGAATATATTCTTAGATCATTTTTGGATTTTTGAATTAAATCATATTGTATTTGACTTTGGGCATTTAAACACTATAAATAATTTAAATGCTCAAATAATGCTGAAATTAAATGTGGGCCACTTGAATAATCCAGAGAGTGTCCACAAATTATTCCAGCATTTTACAAAATGCTTTAGTATTTTTAATAAAGCCACAAACATGCAGAAAAATAGAAAAACAGGAATTAAAAGAGAAAGAGAGAGAAAGAAAACCTCACCTGACTTACCGCAGCCCACCTGGCCAGCCCAGTCGGCCAGCCCAGCCCACCTTCTCCTGTCGTCTTCCTCCCCTCGCCCCGAAGCAGCTCGGTGGCGAGCGCTGGCGATGCCGTGGCCTCCTCCCTCCCTGCCTCACGCCCTCGAGGCCCTTCCAGCGCCACGGAGACGGCCACACACCCCCCAGGCCCTCTCACTCTCTTCACGAACTCCTCTCCTCCTCTGGCTCTCTCGCACGCAACAACCGAGCGCTGTCACCGCCGCCGACGAACACCACCGCAGCCATCGCCTCTCCTCGCCTCTCCGTGCTGTCTAGAGGATCCGCCTCGATGCCACGGAGCCCCAAGAAGAAGCACATGCTCGCGGGACGCACGAAGCAACGCCATCATCCTCATCCATGCCGTCGGCCGCCGGACATCCCCCTCGCCGCCCCGCTTGCTCCGACCCCTCCCCGAGCCCGCTGAGTCCTCCGTTGAGATTGCTGTGAGCTCTGCCACCATTCCCCTCCTCCCCGCGCTCTCTCCTGCACTCTAGCCACCCTTTTCACCGGGGCCGTGTGCTCCTCGCCGCCGGCAATGACGTGGACGAGGCCAGGGCCACCACAGCTCCCTTCTGAGCACGGCACCATGCTCCACACCTCACCGGGAGCACGCCGAACACACCAGCGCCTCTCCTAGTGCACTGCAACGTCAAAACGCTCGATGCCCGAACTCCTCCGCCGCCGTCGTCGTAGTTGCCGTCGCCGCCGGCCACCCCAGCTCTTCCCGCTTGCCCTGCTGGATGCGCGGAAGCCCCTGCTATTCATAGGACCAAACGACGGTTGATTTGGTCGACCGTGGGCAAAACCCGAGCCACTCCAATGTGCCTCCGCCGTGGCTTGAGGTCGCCGCCTGCCAAACTCCAGCGTGCCGACGTGGTCGCGTACTTAGCACTAATCACCGTCAGCTAAACCACCCACAGACACTGACAATAGACTCCACCACAATAATTAAGTATAAGATTCACTTCTGTTTAGGATTAGATTAAGTAAAGTGGGCCCCGACTGATAGCGAGCGACGTGCGCTGGCTTGTCTCGTACACGGCTGACTTCGTGGCGGCATGCACGCTCTCCTTCGCCGACGGCGAGATCAGCCTCCGACACGACACGTTTCGGATTGCCCTGATTGACGAGAGGGGTGTGATGGTCGACACGCGATATCTCAAGGAGGGCGAGCAGATCGACATCGGACAGGCCATCTTGTTCCCCTGCCATATCGCCAGGGTGCGGGACCGGATTCCTGTGGGGCACGCGGCGACGCCGAGTCAGATCCACATACGCGGTGGTGCGGATGGTGCACCGCGGTACACCGCGGGGACCGGGGCATCCTTGGGCCACACCAAGGCACGGGCGGGTCATCCGCCATGGATGCTCGACACGTGGACGAGGATCCGGGCGCCGCGACGGGGAGGCAAGACGCACAGCAGGTATAAAAGCCCATCCCACCCCCGCCCGTGACCTAGACGCCGCGTTCTCTCACTTCTGGGAGGCGCCGCAAAACCCTAGATCCAAAATTTCTTCCTCGTTTCTGTGGTGGGAGGGGAAAGTTGGAGGGGATAGCAGATCCTTCGCGGCGGTGGTGGCTTCCAAACCGCGTGCTCCGGAGACGATGGAGGGGCGTGGAGATCTCTTCTTCCATGGAAATCGAAGAGATGGCTTCGGGGCTGGGCATTTTGGGTGCGGCGCCAGGCGCTTCGATCGGGGCCGTGGTCGGGGCCGATTCTCGTGGTCCAGGGAGGCGGTCGACGATGACCTCTCCACGAACAAGCAGACAGCGTCGGCCTCGAACGACACCACGCGCTGGGACGACGCGGCGAAGCGGGCCAAGAGGGCCAGATCTTGGGGGTATGGGTGGAGAAGCACTTGAACCCTAACCCACCGGATCGCAACATCGACAATGCTACCAGAAGGAAGCAGATTCCGAAGGCGGCCCAGCGGGGTGAATCTTCTACCCAGGTGCCCCCTACCATGAATTATGATCCTTGTCCAATTTGCAAAGCTACTAGCCATACTCCTGCTAGTTGCCCGCAAGCTTTTTGTGAGAGATGCAGTAAGATGGGTCATTTGGCCTCGATTTGCACTACTTTTTTGCCCTGGGAGTGTACGGCTCCTATGTGCGCTTTCCAGGGCAAGGGCCAGGGTTTCTTTTACATTCCAAACTCATGCACTGCTAAGCACCTTAAGGAACGTGCCACAAGTGTAGTGATTACAGTGATTGAGGGGGAAGCTAGTGTGAAGGAGCTTGAAGATGCTTTTTCCGATTACATTGGGACCAAGTGGCATTGTACTGCTAACCCTATAGGTCCTAAGTCTTATGTTATGCGCTTCCCTAATCAAAGAGATGTGAAAAAAAGCATGTTACAATGACAAAATGACCTTAAGATCTTGCGGAGTAGTGGTTAAGATCGTTCCCTGGTCGGCTAATGTGGGAGCAAAAGGGGTGATGGAGGTTGCTTGGGTGAGAGTGGCAAATGTTCCTTTGGAACGAAGAAATGAAAGAAATGTGGCTTATGTTACATCTTTGGTTGGTGTCCCCCTGGAGATTGACATGGCCATTCTGCACAAACCTGAATATGTTCGAGTCCGTCTGGGATGTCACAATGTTGACGAGCTACCCGGTGTGGCTGAAGCCGTCCGGGAACGCAGTTTTTTGATTTCTTCTATGACATTGAGAAAATCCTGATCAGAGATCCTGAGAGATCGAGCAGTGTGAACCAGGTTGAGTCGGCTGGAAAGGACTCATCCCATGGGAAACATTTTGCTCGAGCTACTCCTAGGGATAATGAGAAAAGAAAAGAGGGGGTGTACATGAACGACAAAGATGATAAGAATATCCCTAGGGACAATGTGGAAGAGGAACATGAGGAGTCGGATGGGACTGCAGATGATACCCTCTTGCTTGAATCCATTGCCAGAGAGGCTTGTGAAAAGGAAAACCTGGGTGGATCTCAAGCACTACTTGTTGTTGATAACAACAGGCTGAATGTGGATGAGATTCAGGTAGAACATAATATTCTCGAATCTATTGCTGGCAGTATATATGATATCTGTACTTCTCACTTGGGGTGCATGAAAAATCCCAGGTGGAAGAAATGATGGAGGATGATACTAGCAAGGCCGGGGTGCGCTTTGAGTACACGGTACAGTTCCATGTCTCGTCCGAGGAAATGGAGGAGGTGATTCCCACCCCTCCACTTAGAACTGAAGATGAACTGAGATTCAGTACAAGAAATATGCAGAACATGGCCGACAAGATGCAAGATAGAGCTGTTGCAATTTCAAGAAAGAAAAACTTGGAAGGTAACTGCAACTTTAACTCATTTGATGTGCTTTCTAATAGTGATCTTATGATAAGAGTATCTAAGATGGGTGTGATCATCCCGGATAACAATTTTTCTTCTATTGATATCCTGAGAGAGTTGGAGAGGGTCAGGAAATGTGATAATGACAGTATTCATAATTCTTATGCTATGATAGATGAGAAAATGATGTTTATAACTAATGGGAAGGGGGATAAAACACCCATTAGTTCTGATTGGGCTGATGGGGAGGAGGATTTAGAGGAAAACTTCATCCTTGTGAGATCTAGGAAGAAAAGAAATCCTAAAATTCAGGTGGCAATATCCAGGCCTTTGACCAGGAGACAGAAACCTGATTTAATGATGAAAAATGGAAAAGTTGGCAGCCCTGTCCATAATACCAGGGCCACGAGAGGGGAGAGGAAAAAGAAACCGGGTTAATATGATTGGTCTTTTTTGGAACTGTAGGGGGCCAGGAAAGAAAGGGATGAGTTCCTGCCTTTCCCATATTATTAAAGATCATGCCCTTGACTTTATTTGTCTACAAGAGACCCATAAGAAGAAGTTTCAGGATGGTTATTTTAGGAAAGTTGATCCCCGCACTGCTTTTGATTGGGAGTGGATCCCATCTACGGGGAAATCCGGGGGGATACTTTGTGGAGTTAGAAGGGAAAGATTTGAAGTGGTTGCTTGGAGGAAAGGCAAATTTATCCTCCAAGTTAATGTGTATGATATCAAAATTAAGAAAATGTGGACATTATGCAATGTATATGGAACAACCCATGATAAGGACAAGCAAGAATTCCTTGTTGAATTAGCTGACTTCTGCGCTCATGTACAAAGCCCTCTGTTAATTGGGGGTGACTTTAATATTCTCAGGCATGAAGGAGAAAAAAATAAAAATTGGCATCGATCTCCTTACACAAATATGTTCAACTCTGTGATTAATGCAATGTGCTTGAGTGAAATCCATATGAATGGGGGTATGTATACTTGGACTAACAACCAAGCCCATCCGACCCTGGAAAAGCTAGATTGAATCCTTATGAGCAGTGATTGGGAGGACCTTTCCCCTCAAGTCAATGTTAGGAAAATAGTTAGAGACATCTCTGACCATAATGCTCTTTTGTTGTCCTCTGATAACTCTGTTGTTAGAGTCCCACAGCAAAGAGAGTTTAGGTTTGAAATCAGTTGGCTCAAATCTGAAGAATTCCTACCTTTGGTGGAAAAGATTTGGAGCCAATATGTTAATGCTACAGACCCCATTGATGTGTTAAAGATCAAACTGAAGCGATTTAAAAAGTTTTTTAAAGGTTGGGGTTCTAATAAATTTGGGCATGAGAAGATTCAAAAAAGAAACATTAGAGAAGAGTTGGCTAATATTGAAGAAGAAGAAGAAGAGGGAGGTAGGATGCATCCTGGAATGTTCTGTAGAAAGACAGAACTGTTAGTGGAACTAAATGAAATATTGGTAAATGAAGAATTATTCTTACTACAACAATCTAAGGAAAGATGGCTTCTTAAAGGGGATAGTAATTCTGCATACTATCAGAAAATTGCTAATGGCAATAAGAGGAAAAATACCATTCACTCCCTAAATGTAGGGGATATTGTCATAGAGGGGACGAAGGATCTTTTGAAACATGCTACTGATTTCTATAAATATCTTTTAGGACCGGCACCTGGGAACTTGCTCCAGGTGGATCCTAATATATGGGGTATGGAGGAGAAGTTAAAAGCTGAGGATAATGAAATTTTATGTAGACCGTTCTCAGAAGAGGAAGTCAAAAATGCTCTGTTTGGAATGAATAGTAATAGGGCCCCTGGTCCTTACAACATTCCAGCGGAGTTTTATCAACACCGTTGGGAGATTGTGAAGGGTGATATTATGAGACTTTTTGAGGCCTTGTATGAGGGTACTCTCGATGTTCAAAGGTTAAACTATGGGATCATTACTTTGATTCCTAATATCAATGGTGCGAACAAAATCCAACAGTTTAGACCTATTTGCTTGCTTAGGTGCCCATATAAGTTGATCACAAAGGTGTTAGACAACAGAGCAGGCCCTTATGCTGACATCCTATTTAGCAAACACCAAAATGCCTTTATTAAACACAGGAGTATCATGGATGGGGTTCTTACATTGCATGAAATTTTGCACCATACGCATGTTAAAAAGAGAGTCGGCATCATTATCAAGCTTGATTTTGAAAAAGCTTACGATAAGGTAAATTGGGACTTGTTGCTTAAGTGTCTGGAGATCAGAGGCTTTGGCAAGACTTGGTGCAGCTGGATGGAGAAAATCCTCCACAATGGCACGGTTAGTGTGAAGTTAAATAATACCTCGGGGCCTTACTTCTAGAGCCACAAAGGGGTGCGGCAAGGGGATCCGGTGTCCCCTTTCTTGTTCAATATTGCGGTCGAGTGCTTGTGTAAGATGGTATTACAAGCATAGGCAAACGGGTTGATTGATGGGTTGGCCTCGGATTTGGTAGATAAGGGAGTGGCCATTCTGCAATATGCGGATGACACAATCCTATGCATTGAACATAATCCTGAAAAAGCGCTCAACCTGAAACTGTTGATGTATATGTTCGAACTCATGTCGGGACTGAAAATTAACTTTCAGAAAAGTGAAATTCTTAGCGTGGGAGGAGATGATAATATTTTGAAAGATTATGCTAATAGTTTTGGGTGCCAGATTGGGCATTTCCCAATGAAATATCTTGGTGTTCCTGTTAGTTATTCGAATCTGAAGGGTGTGGATTGGGAATACCTTGAAGCAAAATTTGTCAAGAGATGTGAATCTGGACTGGGAAGTAATGCCTCCTCGGGGGGTAGGCTGACTTTATTGAATGCTAATATTTCCAGCATTGCATATTATTACATGTCCATGTTTCTTTTATCTAAAACCGTCATAGAGAGGTTGGATAAACACAGAAGAAAATTCTTCTGGCAAGTGACTAAAAACAGGAAGAGATATTACCTGGTTAGATGGTCTAGGATCTGTCGATCCTAGGAAAAGGGAGGTTTAGGTGTGAAAGATCTCCACAGGCAAAATATTTGCCTTTTGGTGAAATGGTGGTGGAAGCTTGAGATGAAGCAGGGGCTTTGGCAACACATTGTCAGAGCCAAATACTTTGGTAGAGACACTGTAGCCTCGGTTAAGGGGAGAATCACTGATTCTCCGTGTTGGAAGGCCATTATGAAAGTGAAAGACATGTATATGGTTGGGAGGAAAGTGGTCGTGCATGCTGGTAACGTAGCTAGGCTATGGATGGACCCAATTGGCAACCAAGTTTCCTTTGCTGATCAATTTCCTCAGCTTTTTTCCATCTGCAATAAGCCTGAATCTGTCGTGAAGGACTGTCTGGAGGCTAATCTTATAACCTTCTTTCCAAGGAGATTGGCTTCGGAACTTAACGAACAATGGAAGAAGATGGTTTCCACGGTTAAGGGAACATGTATATCTACAGATAGTGATAGTATCAAGTGGGGGATGGGTCCCAAGCCCTACTACACCACGAAAGCTCATTATACCTACCTAGAAAAAATCATTGTTGGGAGTGATTATCGATGGATATGGAAAGCTCATATCCCTTTGAAAATTCAAATTTTCATGTGGCAGCTATCGCAAGATGCGGTGCTGACCAGAGATGTGATGAAACGTCAAGGGTGGAGGGGGGATCCCAAATGTTCCTTTTGTGGGG
Organism: Triticum aestivum; assembly: GCF_018294505.1. Lineage (NCBI taxonomy): Eukaryota > Viridiplantae > Streptophyta > Magnoliopsida > Poales > Poaceae > Triticum > Triticum aestivum. The sequence continues at coordinate 644,819,251 of NC_057801.1, forward strand.
AGAGAGAAACCTCCCGGCATCTCTTTTTCTCTTGCCCTGTTGCTAGGGTTACCTGGAGAGTAGTTGGTTGTATGTTTGGTACAGATTTATGCCCTGACAACTTGTGGCAGGCTTATGTTTTGTGTTATACTTTCTTCCCGGGTGGCGATGTTTTCTATACGGTGGGCATTGCAGCTGTGTGTTGGGCTATTTGGACTTGCCGCAACCGAGCTACTTTTGAACATATCCCTCTTAAAACCCCATTTGAATGCATTTTCTCTGTATGTGCACTTCTTTGTTACTGGGCAGGATTGATGAAACAGGAGGATGCTAAGACCCTGAGGGCTGGAGGAGCTCTGCTGAAGGACAACGCGTCTCGCATGATGAGGATCTGCGCAACGGCGCACCAGGATGGAGGAGTGCACTGAGAACAGGTTTGAGGAGAAGGAAGAAGATCTATTGTGCCTTTTGTTTTACTGCTTCTGGTCGAGATGCCTCCTACATGAGGATGTTGTGGAGCATGTTGCTCAGCTGTGAGCGGTGGTCTTTTGGTATAACTGTGAGTTAGATGTTGGGGTCCTGGATTTATAGTGTCGTCGGGTTTTTGCCACATGGTGAGTAATCTCGATGGCGAGTGCTCATGGTGGGTTTCCCGGCGATGCTTGAACCCGCTTTCCTCTTTCCCATCCGATTTGCTGAACTTGCTTGTATTTCCATTATGTTCAAGTAATGGAAAGGGGATTCGCTCGGTTCAAAAAAAAAAGTGGGCCCCGACTGTTAGGGTTGACCTGCCCAGTTAGCATTGACCTGGTCCCACCTGTCATCCACCCAAACCAGCCTTGTTACGCTGACCCGTGGGTCCCAGCCGTCAGGTTTGACCTGGCTGGCGCTGTTGACCGCTGACGTCACAGTGACGTAGTGCTGACGCAGTTAATTATTTTCTGGATTTATTCTTATTCAGGAAATTTCAGAAATAATGCAAACTTCTAAAAATCATATAAAATCAACCGTAGCTCCAAATGAAATAAATTATATATGAAAAATGATCAGTAAAATCCAATCTATCCATCTGTACAATTTGCATGCATGTTAGAACAACTTATAGCTGATCTTTAGAACAAATCATATAAATGGCATTTAAATATCCACATATGGAGTTTGAATTTGAATCTTGGATTCAAACCAACTTCATTTAATCTGGTTGCTAGTTGCATTAGCTCAAACCACAACATATTGCCATGTCACACTCATGCATCATATTGTTGCATTGCATTTATTGTGTTCTTTCTCTGTTGCCAGTGTTTGTTCCCCCTCAGTAGACGTGGTTCCGGCGATGAGTTCAATGACACCGATGAAGAACTATATTATCTTCAGAAGTGCCAGGCAAGCATAACCCCCTTGTTCATTCCAATACAATCCCACTCTCTTGCTCCTTCTCTCTTTTACTGCATTAGGACAACAACAATTCAACTGGTACATGATGCGGTAGTTGAACCCCTTTCCTCTGCATGACCTGTCATTGCCATAGTAAATAGATTAAACCCACTAGCATGAGTAGGAGTTGTTTGAGCCCTGATGTGCCTACTCATTCATGCTTGTTTGTCATGCCTGCTACTGCTTAGAGTTGAGTCAGGTCTGATTCATCGGGGATGAATTGGAATGGTGTTGAACATATCCTACTGTGTGTGAGCTAAGTGTGTGAACACGATTTGGTAAAGGTAGCGGTGAGAGGCCATGTAGGAGTACATGGTGGGTTGTCTCATTGAAGCCGTCCTCAGGAACTGAGTTCTGTGTTTGTGATCCATGAACAGCTACTACCACACATTGGAATGCTTAAGTGCCCCTCTCAACTTATTAATCAACTCGATCTTTGTCCAGGAGTTGCAACTAGTTTCTGGTGTTTGTAGGTAGTGCTAGTAGTCTACCAAGTGGCACCCGGTATAGGTGGGCTTGGGACAGACTAGGCACAGTGGCACGGTGTACCAAGTGGCACCCGGATGGTGGGCTTGGGAACCCTCCTCACATTGTTTGGGGCCGTAAGCAACACCCCGACCGGATCTCCTTTCGGATGGAACCCGAATAGGCGATAAACCTCGACGAGAGACTTGTGTGGTTAGTCAGGTCGTGGCCGACACCCTCGCTGGGCTTCCCCTTGAAGGTTGTCGAGTACATGTCGTGTAAACGGCGGTAAGTGGTGAGAGCGTGTGTGAAGAAGTACACCCCTGCAGGGTTAATATGATCTATTCGAATAGTCGTGTCCGCGCTAAAGGACTTCTGGGTTGCCTATACAGTTGATAGACAAGTGGAAGTGGATACTCTAAAATACGCAAGATAAGCGTGAGTGCTATGGATGGCGTTCTCGTAGGGAGACGGGAGCGGATCCATAGTGGTGTATTGATATGGTGAATATGTGGACTTGTCTGCGCCACCTCAAAGAGTTACATTGCAGTCATAGTTCAGGGTAGCCACTGAGTCAAAGCTGGCTTGCTGCAGTTAAACCCCACCATCCCTTTGTTGATAATGATGCATATGTAGCTAGCTCTGATGTAAGTCTTGCTGGGTACATTTGTACTCACGTTTGCCTATTTTATGTTTTTGCAGAGAGACTTCAGTCTCATTAGTAGTTCCTCGTGGACTTCAACGTTTAGCTTGTTACCTCAGCTACGATCTTGTGCCCTCGGCAGGATCTGGTAGATAGTCAGGCTTCTCAGCCTTTTTCATTTGTAGATGTCTGTACTCAGACATGTTAAGCTTCCGCTTGTGCTTTGACTTGTATGCTCTGAGTGTTGGGTCATGAGACCCATGTTTGTAATATCTCGCTCCTCGGAGCCTACTGAATAAAATGCTTGAGTCGTAGAGTCATGTTGTGATGCCATGTTGTATTTGCACATATCGAGCATATTGTGTGTATGTTATTGAAATGCTTGGTATGTGTGGGATCTGACAACCTAGTTGTTTATCCTTGATAGCCTCTCTTACCGGGAAATGTCTCCTAGTGCTTCCACTGAGCCTTGGTAGCTTGCTACTGCTCCGGAACACTTAGGCTGGCCAGCATGGGTCCTTCTTCGTTCATGTGTCTGTCCCTTCGGGGAAATGTCACGCGGTGTCTACCGGAGTCCTGTTAGCCTGCTACAGCCCGGTTTACCGGAGTCCTGCTAGCCCAGTTGCTACAGCCTGGATTCACTCGCTGATGACCGACATGTTCGTTGTTGGGTCATGTATGCATGTCCCTGTAAGTTAGTGCCACTTTGGGTTCACGACTAGCCATGTCAGCCCGGGTTCTTTGTCATATGGATGCTAGCGGCACTATCATATACGTGAGCCAAAAGGCGCAAACGGTCCCGGGCTAGGTAAGGTGGCACCCGTGGGAATACCGTGCGTGAGGCCGCAAAGTGATATGATGTGTTACATGCTAGATCGGTGTGACTTAGGATTGGGGTCCTGACAGCTTTGGTATTAGAGCTTGACTGCTTGTAGGATTACCAAGCCAAACTAGTCGAAGTTGAGTCTAGAAATTCCTTAGTTATATAAGGGAATTTATTGTGGGATGGAACGTAAGGCTCTTTTTACTCGTTATACCTTATGCCCTTTTGATCTGAGTCATCTTATCTTTCCTACGGGGTTAAGGAACTAGGCTTTCTCTTCTTTCTATCAGGATCATGTGTTACTAATTCGTAGTCCTGTAGGATTGATGTTTATAAGCTTGAGTTAAGTTCCTACTATCTTCTGTATGTTCATAGTTGATCTCAGAACCTTGATATTATGATGATCGAGTGGTTATGCCACCATTTTGTAGGATGTCCAAATCATTTTGAGCATTTACAGCCATTATGCTGTCCGAGTCATCCCAGGATTCTAAATAGTCTAAAGCATTTGCAAAATCCTTTCCTCCCGTTTTGATGTTCCTTTGGGCCAGATTAACCACACTAAATAGTGAGTTAGGGTACTCTGTTGCCTTGACATATATGTTGGAGTTATTATTATGACCCTAGGTGTCTTAGAGTGCCACCTAGTAATCTAGCCATGTTCTGTGTTAAAGTGTGATGATTCTGGCCATCATCCTCAAAAGCATTCTGCGATGCCATTTTAATAGTAGGTATTCTATTACTGGGTTTTTGAACCTGAGATTCACTCCACTTACCTCATGTTGATAGTGTTTGCTAGTCCCTTCAGGATATTAGTAACCTTGCAATAGTCCTCGAGGTTCGTGGTACTACCTTCTTCCAAGTACCATGAGCTGTTTATGGCAGAAGTTCCACGCTGAACCGAAAGATCACAACCAGAGTGCTCTTGACGAGTTCTCAATTCTGTGTTGTTATTCTGCCACTTCTACCTTTCTGCATGGGTTATCCAGAAGAAACCTGTTGAACTTGGTTCGACATACTAATCTATGCATCCACAACTCAGAAAGTTACATGTTCCTTGAGTTGTCTCTCTTTAGTTGTATTCCGACCCCGTCTATCAACTGATAGTCAGGAGTAGTCATGCACTCGTGTTATCGATGCCCATTACTCATGTGGTCTGTCAAGCCATTCTATTTCAGAATGACTAGGAGAAACAAACTCCAGTACCTCATCCATATCTAGGATTGGGTCAAAGTAGTTGTATTTCGCAGATCAAAATGTCAATCCAACTTTTGATTCTGTTCTACCCTGAAGTATTACCGTGTTATGTCAAGAATGTCATGGGAATTGCACACCATCTCATGAATTCTTGATACAGTGATATTCCTCACCATCATTATTCATTTCTCAGTTCCCATGTTGTTGCAACCGGAATGCCGACAGGTTAACTATGATGTGTGAAATCAATACTCTTAGAAAGCTTGTTGCTTGGTAGTTAATGGACAATAATTTCATTCTTAGTGTGTTGGTCCTTGTATCATCACCCTAAGGTTGATCGTGCTACCTTGTCCTTATTTCTGGTGCACTCCTCGATCGATGAGTTAGGATTATTTCAAATCTTCGCTCTATTGATCATATCGTCTTGCCCTGAAAAGCAAGATTGTTCTCGAGCTTAGTAACATATCGGTGGTTCATGATTTTCGAATATCTTCTCGGAAGTATTACCAGGTTGTCACCTGACCGCTATGTTGAGCTCGTGATCAAGTTGGTTTCTTGTAACCACCCCTTCTCCAAGAATATGTGTTGGATACCCCTGAGCTAGTTGGTTAAGCTGGACAATAACTTGGAGAGTTGGAAGATAAAAGCTTGTCCAACTTAGTTTGTTTTATGGGATATGTTGTATGTGTGTTGAAGAAAGATGATATCTTCATCAATTGATCCTTGTGACCAGTGGTTGGACCTATTGTCCTGCCAAGACTTTGATTTGAGTGTGGGCTATCCTCAAATCAAAACAGAACCAACAATGTTCGTAATGTTGTCTTACTCGCGGTTAATCCCTCGAGCATACACCATTACATCTCTGGATCTGACCAATTCTATCACCTTGTTCACATAATTGTGGAATTCCATTTATATGGAAATCTCGATAAATTGTTGTTGAGCCCATTGACAACATTTTCATCATCTCCATGATTCGTGTCGAGCATCCAGCTAGTGTTGGAAACTTTTAAAGCATTGCCTCATGTTCCGTTCATGAGGTATATGTTTGGATGGAAGAAGTGACCTCCTCGAATTCATCTGCATTTGGTGCAAGTTGTCGCCGTGAGTTCGAGAAAGATTGGTTTTGTTTCCTCTGGTACCATCCCAAGTCAGTTATGCATGTGCAAATGTATTCTATGGATTGTAGATTAATTACCTCCACTCCATATGGATTCCTTAGCACACCAAGCCACTGACTGATTTGTTCAGGAAAAGGAGTTAAGTGCTAATCCATGGTAATGCATAAGACTTCGATATCCCCGATGATGGTTCCCTACCAGGACTCGGTAGTGTTTTATTATAAGACTACTATGTGGTCATGCTTGTCTGGGACAATGTGTTCACATGTTTGTAGCAGAACCAACTCATATTTTGGAGCTTGCTATCGTAGCTCATTTCCCAAGAATCCTACAATGCCATCTTGTCGATTTGTGTTGCAAACTTTCTTTTCTAGACATGTTGTCTGAAATATCCTGTTACCAACTAGACCTGAATCTCAAGAAGGTGTGATGGTTGGCACTTCTCCCAAGAACTATGATGTAGGTTCCGGTAAAGTGGACGCACCTAGCCGGAAAAACTATTATTGTAGTATCTTGATAAAGCAATTTGGTCACTTCCCATGAGGATCTCACATGACTTATCCTAGAAGTTGTTCCTTATGGATTTTGTGCTCCCAAAGTCCGACCTTTACTTGATGGACATGTCGATGCTTTTAAGCATGATCGTGGTAGCTATAACATCAAGGAGAACATTAGAAGCGGAGTGTTAAATGTCTCTCGGTCGATCCTCCAGATTTTGTTTCCTTGGCGTCGTCAAGGTAAAATCTGAGAAAGTGTTGTCCTTCTTTGCATCTGCATTGTCCACCACTATTCATCATGGTAGTATGTTGTGTTGCCAGGATCCTTGACACGGATGTTGGTAAGGCCTTGATGGGTATGGAAATGCTCAATTTCTTGAGAGCACACTTAGTCACTAGGTTATATCCTCGGTATCAACTGGAATGTGCCTTCCGTTTGCCGAGTTGTTCCATAACCATAGTTTCCTTTCCAATCTGAGTATGTCATTCCACCAAACTCCTCCAAATGATCGATTGTGATCTGCCTTAAGCTGGTATAAAGAGTTTCAATGATCTCTGAATCAAAGGTAATTCTTTTTGCCACTTAAGGGGATATTTCTATGAATCACCTTCCCTAAGGTGCCCCGTTATGGTATCATGGCAATTATTTCATCGCTATCTTGAAACCATTCACCATCTCCTGAAGCGTGGAATTGTTGCCTACCAAATTGAACCCCCATCATCTGTTCTTCCATCCCTCTCCTGAAATGTGTTTGAACATCTCAGCTCAAGAGGTGTTCTATGCCTCATTCCGTGAGTTGATCATCAGTTGCTCGATCCTCGAAAAGATTGATTCTTCTAGAGTTTTCATTTATTCTCGTGGTCATGTTGAATGGAGTTCTCAAAGCAAGATGTCAAGATCAAGATGATGCAATGAATCAACATTTTTCCAGAAGAGCGATTGGATCATGAAGATTGTGTTAGTTTGTGTCCCCTTTGTCCTCTTACCTCATGTCTTGAATCTCGGGACGAGATTCTTGTTAGTGGGGGTGAGTTGTCACATCCCTAGCCTTGCTATGCACTTGGACTAGCTTGGTTGTTGCATCATGTCTAAATTTTATTTAACATTGAAATGGGGATGTTCAAACCCTAGCATTAAATCAATTCAACTAGGATGGATTAAAATCTTTTTCAATGAACCCAAAATGTCCCTAAGAAAAGTTCATGATTTCTGGTTAAGGTGGAAACCTCTGCCAAAAATGATGAATATATTCTTAGATCATTTTTGGATTTTTGAATTAAATCATATTGTATTTGACTTTGGGCATTTAAACACTACAAATAATTTAAATGCTCAGATAATGCTGAAATTAAATGTGGGCCACTGGAATAATCCAGAGAGTGTCCACAAATTATTCCAGCACTTTACAAAATGCTTTAGTATTTTTAATAAAGCCACAAAGCTGAAGAAAAATAGAAAAATAGGAATTAAAAGAGAAAGAGAGAGAAAGAAAACCTCACCTGACTTACCGCAGCCCACCTGGCCGGCCCAGTCGGCTAGCCTAGCCACCTGGCCCAGCCCACCTCCTACTGTCGTCTTCCTCCCCTCGCCCCGAAGCAGCTCGGTGGCGAGCGCTGGCGATGCCGTGGCCTCCTCCCTACCTGCCTCACGCCCTCGAGGCCCTTCCAGCGCCACGGTGACGGCCACGCACCCCCTCCCCGAGCTCCTCTCCTCCTCTGGCTCTCTCGCACGCAACCACCAAGCGCTGTCGCCGCCGCCGACGAACACCACCGCGGCCATCGCCTCTCCGTGATGTCCAGAGGCTCCACCTTGATGCCACGGAGCCCCAAGATGAAGCACGCGCTCGCGGGATGCCCGAAGCGACACCATCATCCTCATCCATGTCGTTGGCCGCCAGAGATCCCCCTCGCCGCCCCGCTTGCTCCGACCCCTCCCCGAGCCCGCTGAGTCCTCCGTTGAGATCGCTGTGAGCTCCGCCACCATTCCCCCTCCTCCCCGCGCTCGTTCCTACACTCTAGCCGCCCTTTTCACTGGGGCCGTGAGCTCCTCGCCGCCGGCGATGACGCGGACGAGGCCAAGGACACCACAACTCCCTTCCGAGCACGGCAACATGCTCCACACCTTACCAGGAGCACGCCGAACACACCAGCGCCTCCCCTAGTGCACTGCAACATCGAAATGCTCAACGCCCGAACTCCGGCCGCCGCCATCGTCATAGTTGTCGTCGCCTCCGGCCACCCCAGCTCTTCCCGCTTGCCCTGCTGGATGTGCGCGAGCCCCAGCTACGCATAGGACCAAACGACGGTCGATTTGGTCGACCGTGGGCAAAACCCGAGCTACTCCAGTGTGCCTCCGCCACGGCTTGAGGTCGCCGCCGGCCAAACTCCGGCGTGCCGACGTGGCCGCGTACTTAGCGCTAATCACCGTCGGCTAAACCACCCACAGACACTGACAGTAGACCCCACCACAATAATTAAGTATAAGATTTACTTCTGTTTAGGATTAGATTAAGTAAAGTGGGCCCCGACTGTTAGGGTTGACCTGCCCAGTTAGCGTTGACCTGGTCCCACCTTTCATCCACCCAAACCAGCCCTGTTACACTAAACCGTGGGTCCCAGCCGTCAGGTTTGACCTGGCTGGCGCTGTTGACCGCTGACGTCACAGTGACGTAGTGCTGACGCAGTTAATTATTTTCTGGATTTATTCTTATTCAGGAAATTTCAGAAATAATGCAAACTTCTAAAAATCATATAAAATCAACTGTAGCTCCAAATGAAATAAATTATATATGAAAAATGACCAGTAAAATCCAATCTATCCATCTGTGCCATTTTCATGCATGTTAGAACAACTTATAGCTGTTGTTTAGCACAAATCATATAAATGGCATTTAATTATCCACATATGGAGTTTGAATTTGACTCTTGGATTCAAACCAACTTCATTTAATCTGGTTGCTAGTTGCATTAGCTCAAACCACAGCATATTGCCATGTCACACTCATGCATCATATTGTTGCATTGCATTGATTGTGTTCTTTCTCTATTGCCGGTGTTTGTTCCCCCTCAGTAGACATGGTTCCGGCGATGAGTTCGATGACACCGATGAAGAACTATATTATCTTCAGAAGTGCCAGGCAAGCATAACCCCCTTGTTCATTCCGATACAATCCCATTCCCTCGCTCCTGCTCTCTTTTACTGCACTAGGACAACAACGATTCAACTGTTACATGCTGCGGTAGTTGAACCCCTTTCCTCTGCATGACCTGTCATTGCCACAGTAAATAGATGAAACCCACTAGCATGAGTAGGAGTTGTTTGAGCCCTGATGTTCCTACTCATTCATGCTTGTTTGTCATGCCTGCTACTGCTTAGAGTTGAGTCAGGTCTGATTCATCGGGGATGAATTGGGATGGTGTTGAACATATCCTACTGTGTGTGAACACGATTTGGTAAAGGTAGCAGTGAGAGGCCATGTAGGAGTACATGGTGGTTTGTCTCATTGAAGCCGTCCTCAAAAACTGAGTTCTGTGTTTATGATCCATGAACAGCTACTACCACACATTGGAATGCTTAAGTGCCCCTCTCGACTTATTAATCAACTCGATCTCTGTCCAGGAGTTGCAACTAGTTTCTGGTGTTTGTAGGTAGTGCTAGTAGTCTACCAAGTGGCACCCGATACAGGTGGGCTTGGGACAGACTAGGCACAGTGGCACGGTGTACCAAGTGGCACCCGGATGGTGGGCTTGGGAACCCTGCTCACATTGTTTGGGGCCGTGAGCGACACCCCGGCCGGATCTCCTTGCGGATGGAACCCGAATAGGCGATAAACTTGGACGAGAGACTTGTGTGGTTAGTCAGGTCGTGGCCAACACCCTCGCTGGGCTTCCGCTTGAAGGTTGCCGAGTACATGTCGTGTGAACGGCGGTAAGTGGTGAGAGCGTGTGTGAAGACGTACACCCCTGCAGGGTTAATATGATCTATTCGAATAGTCGTGTCCGCGACAAAGGACTTCTGGGTTGCCTATATAGTTCATAGACAAGTGGAAGTGGATACTCTAAAATACGCAAGATAAGTGTGAGTGCTATGGATGGCGTTCTCGTAGGGAGACGGGAGCGGATCCATAGTGGTGTATTGATATGGTGAATATGTGGACTCGTGTGCGCCACCTCAAAGAGTTACATTGCAGTCGTAGTTCAGGGTAGCCACTGAGTCAAAGCTAGCTTGCTGCAGTTAAACCCCACCATCCCTTTGTTGATAATGATGCATATGTAGCTAGCTCTTATGTAAGTCTTGCTGGGTACATTTGTACTCACGTTTGCCTATTTTATGTTTTTGTAGAGAAACTTTAGTCTCATTAGTAGTTCCTCATGGACTTCGACGTTTAGCTTGTTACCTCAGCTACGATCTTGTGCCCTCAGCAGGATCTGGTAGATAGTCAGGCTTCTCAGCCTTTTTCATTTGTAGATGTTTGTACTTAGACATGTTAAGCTTCCTCTTGTGCTTTCACTTGTATGCTCTGAGTGTTGGGTCATGAGACCCATGTTTGTAATATCTCGCTCCTCGAGGCCTACTGAATAAAATGCTTGAGTCATAGAGTCATGTTGTGATGCCATGTTGTATTTGCACATATTGAGCATATTGTGTGTATGTTATTGAAATGCTTGGTATGTGTGGGATCTGACAACCTAGTTGTTTATCCTTGGTAGCCTGTCTTACCGGGAAATGTCTCCTAGTACTTCCACTGAGCCTTGGTAGCTTGCTACTGCTCCGGAACACTTAGTCTGGCCGGCATGTGTCCTTCTTCGTTCATGTGTCTGTCCCTTCGAGGAAATGTCACGCGGTGTCTACCGGAGTCCTGTTAGCCTGCTATAGCCCGGTTTACCGGAGTCCTGCTAGCCCAGTTGCTACAGCCCGGATTCACTCGCTGATGACCGACACGTTCGTTGTTGGGTCATGTATGCATGTCCCTGTAAGTTAGTGCCACTTTGGGTTCACGACTAGCCATGTCAGCCCGGGTTCTTTGTCATATGGATGCTAGCGGCACTATCATATACGTGAGCCAAAAGGCGCAAACGATCCCGGGCCAGGTAAGGTGGCACCCGTGGGAATACCGTGCGTGAGGCCATAAAGTGATATGATGTGTTACATGCTAGATCGGTGTGACTTAGGATCGGGGTCCTGGCAGCAATGGAGGGGCATCGATGCCAAATGCATCGCAAGTGAATTTGGCACATGTTTTGGCCTACATAGTGGAGGGCCATTATAGCCCACTTTTGTACTACCTCGTATTTAGTACTCCCTCCGTCTCAAAATAAGTGTCTCAACTTTGTACTAGCTCTAGTACAAATTTGTACTAAGTTCAAGACACTTATTTTGGGACGGAGGGAGTATAAAATTTTGACCATAGATTTACCTAAGAAAATGCCAATGCATGTCACTAAAAATTACACCATTTGAAATTATTTTCAAATACGAATCCAACAATATAGTTCTTAGTGACATGCATTAACATTTTGTTAGTTAAATCTATGGTCAAATTTTGATACTACAAAATAGGAAGAGTAAACCAGGACAGAGGTAGTACTTGCTCTTAGGGTAACCATAGAGTTACTGGAGTAGTCTAAGTTACTTTCCACTATGACTAGCCTAGGCTACTATAGTAGTACAACAACAAAATGATGCAGGTGATCACGTGAGAAAAAAATACTAAAAACATTTCTTTCGGTGCAATGCGTAGATGCAGTTTTGAACACTACACTTGTCATTGTAATTTGGGAAAATTACGAAAAAATTGAGCTACGTTGTGATTACCGTTTACTAATAGGAAAGAAGTTTCACCTTGATGAGTAGCTTCTCCGTGCACAGAAAGCATGTAAGGAATCCAACAACTTGATCCAGATTGGGGCCGATGGATTTTATTGCCAAGATCTTCACTATGTGCATAGACTGGGTCAAGCTTGTGGGAATCATTTTCTGGAAGGCGGTCGTAAATACATCAAGAAGAAATTTAAAAATGTGAATTTCAAGAAGACGGAGAAGAAGATGAGTGTTGTACCTGAACGATTATGGATCCAATAAAGAGTTCGGAGAATTTGGCAGACGAGTACACCAACACTGTCAATTTCGGCACGTCAATGACCATAACGTGGAACAGCTGGAGTGATCTCTTCCCAATTGATGTCTTGTTGCGGAGCCAGTAAGACACATAAATCCATCGGAGATTCGTCGAGGCGATGTGGAGGCTAATAAACTCGTGGATCTGCTCAAGACGAAGGTACTTGAGTGTAGTACAGCTGTGGAGCAGGTGCTCCATAGCCTTCTTCGAGATGACAACGTCGAAGAGGTCGAGCTGCTTGAGTTGAGGGAGAAGAAGGGCGGGCGCGACATTAATCTAGGGAAGATAGCAAGAGCTGAAGCTGGCGCAGTGCGGCGTTGGTGTGAGGCAGAGCACGGACAACAGCAGAGAGCGACAACGTCCAGCTTCAAAGCTAAGCTCCTCGAGCTGATCTAGGGCGAGGGATAAGAACCAGTCGTCGAACTTGGGTTGGACCTTGCAGCTGGTACTGAACATGCAGATGTCAAGGCGTCTGGCTGGCCCAGGGTGCGATGAAAGGATCTTGGAGACTACGGCCATGCGTTTGCAATCCCCGTTCCAGAGGCAGCTGTCGATGGTGAGGTTGAGGGGGACGTGGCACTAGAGGGGGCGCCACCGCCGAGAGAGAAGGGCGGTCCGCATGGTAGATTTGGTGGGGAGGAGGCCAATGATGACGAGCAGCATGTAGTCGGGGAGGCTGCTGATGAAGTCCAGGCTCGTTGGATGCAGTTTTGGCTCGAGCCACCTCTGCTTGTTAGCTGTCACGCCATCCATCTCAATTGGCGGCGACGCCGGTGTACATGTGTGCTGGTGTGTGTTGTGTGCTAGGTGTGCGCGAGTGCGTCCTTTTGTGCATGCCACCGTGCAGTGGTGAATTGTGCGTGAGTGCGTCCTTCACGCGGAAGAAGTGTGTCCTCAATGCGCCCTCAATTTACTAGCATGCGGGGTGCTACCCCGAGTGGTTTCAACTTTGTTTACTTCACCGCATGTCAGATGGGCCTCTAGTTTACTTATTTTCACCTACTGCCACATGGGCCAGCACACGAAGATACAGAACACGAGCTGACAAGGTAGCATGTGGACTGGTTGACCGGTCAACTAAACAATGTACGGAGCTATACGCTTACATAGTGAGCGTATAATCCATCGGTATAGTGAGTCCAAGTGAGAGGGGAGGCCCGTGAGAGATAGCAGAGAGAGAGAGAGACAAAGAGCTACCCCCTCCATTCGATAATGTAGTTCCAACATTTTTTTAAAGTCAAACTTTTAAAATTTTGACCAAGTTTATAAAGAAATTACTTATATCTACAATACCAAAGATAAATGATAGTATGAGTTGGCGTATTTCGAGATTAGGATTTGTCACTCCGATTGTCGGAGAGGTATCTATGGGCCCTCTCGGTAATGCACATCACTATAAGCCTTGCAACCAATGTGACTAATGAGTTAGTTGCGGGATGATGCATTACATAACGAGTAAAGAGACTTGCCGGTAACGAGATTGAACTAGGTATTGAGATACTGATGATCGAATCTCGGGCAAGTAACATACCGATGACAAAGGGAACAACGTATGTTGTTATGCGGTTTGACCGATAAAAATCTTCATAGAATATGTGGGAACCAATATGAGCATCCAGGTTCCGCTATTGGTTATTGATCGGAGACGTGTCTCGGTCATGTCTACATAGTTCTCGAACCCGTAGGGTCCGCACGCTTAAAGTTTGGTGACGATTTATATTATGAGTTATGTGTTTTGATGTACCGAAGATAGTTCGGAGTCCCGGATGAGATCAGGGACCTGACGAGGAGTCTCAAAATGGTCTAGTCATAAAGATCAATATATTGGAAGACTATATTCGGACATCAGAAAGGTTCCGAGTGATTCGGGTATTTATCGGAGTACCGGAGAGTTACGGGAATTCGTCAGGGGGTATATGGGCCTTATTGGGCTTTAGGGGAAAGAGAGAGGGGAGGCTGCGCGCCCCCAAGGCCTAGTCCGAATTGGACTAGGGGGAGGGGCTGCGCCCCCTGCTTCTTTCTCTTCTCTTTTCCCTTTCCTTGACTCCTACTCCTACTACATGGAAGGGGGGAATCCTACTCCCGGTGGGAGTAGGACTCCCCAGGGAGCGCCATAGAGAGGGCCGGCCCCTCCTCTCCTCTCCTCCTTTATATATTGAGGCAAGGGGCACCCCATAGACAACAATTGATCATTGATCTCTTAGCCGCGTGTGGTGCCCCCCTCCACCATAATCCACCTCGATCATATCGTAGGGTGCCTAGGCGAAGCCCTGCGTTAGTAGCATCATCATCACCGTCATCACGCCGTCGTGCTGACGAAACTCTCCTTCGACACTCTGCTAGATCGGAGTTCGTGGGACGTCATCAGCTGAACGTGTGCACAACTCGGAGGTGCCGTGCGTTTGGTACTTGGATCGGTCGGATCGTGAAGACGTACGACTAAATCAACCGTGTTGTCATAACGCTTCCGCTTTCAGTCTACGAGGGTACATGGACTCACTCTTCCCGCTCATTGCTATGCATCACCATGATCTTGCGTGTGCGTAGGAAAATTTTGAAATTACTACATTCCCCAACAGTGGTATCAGATCCAGGTTTATGTGTAGATGTTATATGCACGAGTAGAACACAAGTGAGTTGTGGGCGATACAAGTCATACTGCTTACCAGGATGTCATACTTTGGTTCGGCGATATTGTTGGATGAAGCGGCCCGGACCGACATTACGCGTACGCTTACGCGAGACTGGTTCTACCGACGTGCTTTGCACATAGGTGGCTGGCGGGTGTCAGTTTCTCCAACTTCAGTTGAACCAAGTGTGGCTACACCCGGTCCTTGAGAAGGTTGAAACAACACTAACTTGATGAAATATCATTGTGGTTTTGATGCGTAGGTAAG
Source organism: Triticum aestivum (assembly GCF_018294505.1). Taxonomy (NCBI): domain Eukaryota; kingdom Viridiplantae; phylum Streptophyta; class Magnoliopsida; order Poales; family Poaceae; genus Triticum; species Triticum aestivum. The sequence continues at coordinate 644,834,426 of NC_057801.1, forward strand.
AACGGTTCTTGCTTAGCCCATAGCAGCCACGTAAAACTTGCAACAACAAAGTAGACAACATCTAACTTGTTTTTGCAGGGCATGTTGTGATGTGATATGGTCAAGACGTGATGAGATATAAGTTTTTGTATGAGATGATCATGTTTTGTTGAAGTTACCGGCAACTGGCAGAAGCCTTATGGTTGTCTCTTTATTGCATAAGATGCAAGCGCCAAATAATTGCTTTACTTTATCGCTATGCGATAGCAATAGTTGCAAGAGCAATAGTTGGCGAGACGACCATGTGACAACACATTGATATAGATCAAGATGATGGAGATCATGGTGTCATGCCGGTGACGATGGAGATCTTGACGATGCTTTGGAGATGGAGATCAAAGGCACAAGATGATGATGGCCATATCATGTCACATATTTTGATTGCATGTGATGTTTATCTTTTATACATCTTATTTTAATTAGTTCGACAGTAGCTTTATAAGATGATCTCTCACTAAATTTCAAGGTAAAAGTGTTCTCCCTGAGTATGCACCATTGCCAAAGTTCGTCGTGCCAAGACACCACGTGATAATCGGGTGTGATAAGCTCAAGGTTCATCTACAACGGGTGCAAGCCAGTTTTGCACATGCAGAATACTCGGGTTAAACTTGACGAGCCTAGCATATGTAGATATGGCCTCGGAACACTGGAGACCGAATGGTCGAGCGTGAATCATATAGTAGATATGATCAACATAGTGATGTTCACCATTGAAAACTACTCCATCTCACGTGATGATCGGACATGGTTTAGTTGATTTGGATCACATGATCACTTAGATGATTAGAGGGATGTCTATCTAAGTGGGAGTTCTTAAGTAATATGATGAATTGAACTTTAATTTATCACGAACTTAGTCCTGATAGTATTTTGCAAATAATGTTGTAGATCAATAGCTCGCGTTGTTGCTTCCCTATGTTTTATATGTGTTCCTAGAGAAAACTAAGTTGAAAGATGATAGTAGCAATGATGCGGAATGGGTCCGTGATCTGAGGTTTATCCTCATTGCTGCACAGAAGAATTATGTCATTGATGAACCGCTAGGTGACAGACCTATTGCAGGAGCAGATGCAAACGTTATGAACGTTTGGCTAGCTCAATATAATGACTACTTGATAGTTTAGTGCACAATGCTTAACGGCTTAGAATCTGGACTTCAAAGACGTTTTGAACGTCATGGACCATATGAGATGTTCCAGGAGTTGAAGTTAATATTTCAAGCAAATACCCGAGTTGAGAGATATGAAGTCTCCAACAAGTTCTATAGCTAAAAGATGGAGGAGAATAGCTCAAGCAGTGAGCAAGTGCTCAAATTGTCTGGGTACTACAATCTCTTGAATCAAGTGGGAGTTAATCTTCCAGATAAGATAGTGATTGACAGAGTTCTCTAGTCACCATCACCAAGTTAGTAGAACTTCGTGATGAACTATAGTATGCAAGGGATGACGAAAATGATTCCCGAGCTTTTCATGATGATGAAATCGATGAAGGTAGAAATCAAGTAAGAGCATCATGTGTTAACAAGACCACTAGTTTCAAGAAAATGGCAAATGGAAAGAAAGGGAATTTCATGTAGAATGGCAAGCAAGTTGTCACTCCCATGAAGAAGCCCAAAGCTGGACCAAAGCCTGAAACTAAGTGCTTCTACTACAAAGGAAATGGTCACTCGAAGCGGAAATGCCCTGAATATTTGGTGGATAATAAGAATGTTAAAGTGAACAAGGGTATATTTGATATACAGGTTATTAATGTGTACCTTACTAGTGTTTATAGTAGCCCGTGGGTATTTGATACTTGTTCGGTTGCTAAAAATTAGTAACTCAAAACAGGAGTTACAGAATAAACAGAGACTACTTGAGGGTGAAGTGACGATGTGTGTTGGAAGTGGTTCCAAGATTGATATGATCATCATCGCACACTCCCTATACTATCGGGATTAGTGTTAAACCTAAAAAAATGTTATTTGGCGTTTGCGTTGAGCATGAATATGATTTGATCATGTTTATTGCAATACAGTTATTCATTTAAAGTCAGAGAATAATTGTTGTTCTGTTTACATGAATAAAACCTTTGATGGTCATACACCCAATGAAAATAGTTTGTTGGATCTTGATCGTAGTAATACACATATTCATAATATTGATGCCAAAAGATGCAAAGTTGATGATGATAGTGCAACTTATTTGTGGCACTGTCGTTTGGGTCATATAGGTGTAAAGCGCATGAAGATAATCCATAAAGATGGACTTTTGGAATCACTTGGTCATGAGTCATTTGATGCTTGCGAACCGTGCCTTTTAGGCAAGATGACTAAAACTCCATTCGCCGGAACAATGGAACGAGCTACTGACTTGTTGGAAATAATACATACCGATGTATGCAGTCCAATGAGTGTTGATGCTCGTGGCGGGTATCGTTATTTTCTGACCTTCACAGATGATTTGAGTAGATATGAGTATATCTACCTAATGAAGCACAAGTCTGAAACATTTGAAAAGTTCAAAGAATTTAAGAGTGAAGTGGAGAATCATCGTAACAAGAAAATAAAGTTTCTACAATCTGATTGTAGAGGAGAATATTTGAGTTACGAGTTTGGCCTTCATGTAAAAACAATGTGGAATAGTTTCACAGCTCACGCCACATGGAACACCACAGCGTAATGGTGTGTCCGAACATTGTAACTGCACTTCATTGGATATGGTGTGATTTATGATGTATCTTACCAATTTACCACTATCTTTTTGGGGTTATGCATTAGAGACAGTTGCATTCACTTTAAATAGGGCACCATCAAAATCTGTTGAGACGACGCCTTATGAACTGTGGTTTGGCAAGAAACCGAAGTTGTCATTTCTTAAAGTTTAGGGCTGCGATACTTATGTGAAAAAGATTCAACCTGATAAGCTCGAACCCAAATTCAAGAAGTGCGTCTTCATAGAATACCCAAAGGGAACTATTGGGTACACCTTCTATCACAGATCCGAAGGCAAGATATTCATTGCTAAGATGGATCCTTTTTAGAGAAGGAGTTTCTCTCGAAAGAAGTGAGTGGGAGGAAAGTAGAGCTTGATAAGGTAATTGTACCTTCTCCCAAATTGGAAAGTAGTTCATCACAGAAATCAGTTCCAGTGATTCCTACACCAATTAGTGTGGAAGCTAATGATGATGATCATGAAACTTCAGATTAAGTTACTACAGAACCTTGTAGGTCTTCCAAAGTACAGTCCGCACCAGAGTGGTATGGTAATCCTATTCTGGAAGTCATGTTACTAGACCATGATGAACCTACGAACTATGAGGAGGCGATGATGAGCCCAGATTCCGCAAAATGGCTTGAGGCTATGAAATCTAAGATGGGATACATGTATGAGAACAAAGTGTGGACTTTGGTTGACTTGCCCGATGATCGGCAAGCCATAGAAAATAAATGGATCTTCAAGAGGAAGACAGACGCTGATAGTAGTGTTACTATCTACAAAGCTCGACTTGTCGCAAAAAGTTTTTTTGACAAGTTCAAGGTGTTGAATACGATGCGATTTTCTCACTCGTATCGATGCTTAAGTCTGTCCGAATCATGTTAGCAATTGCCACATTTTATGAAATATGGCAAATGGATGTCAAAACTGCATTCCTTAATGGATTTATTAAAGAAGAGTTGTATATGATGCAACCAGAAGGTTTTGTCAATCCTAAAGGTGCTAACAAAGTGTGCAAGCTCCAGCGATCCATTTATGGACTGGTGCAAGCCTCTCAGAGTTGGAATATATGCTTTGATGAGTTGATCAAATCATATGGTTTTATACAGACTTTTGGAGAATCCTGTGTTTACAAGAAAGTGAGTGGGAGCTCTGTAGCATTTCTAATATTATATGTGGATGACATATTGTTGATTGGAAATGATATAGAATTTCTGGATAGCATAAAGGGATATTTGAAAAGAGTTTTTCAAAGAAAGACCTCGGTGAAGCTGCTTACACATTGAGCATCAAGATCTATAGAGATAGATCAAGACGCTTGATAAGATTTTTTTCAATGAGTACATGCCTTGATAAGATTTTGAAGTAGTTCATAATGGAACCGTCAAAGAAGGAGTTCTTGCCTGTGTTGCAAGGTGTGAAGTTGAGTAAGACTCAAAACCTGACCATGGCAGAAAATAGAAAGAGAATGAAAAGTCATTCCCTATTCCTCAGTCATAGGTTCTATAAAGTATGCTATGCTGTGTACCAGACCTATTGTATACCTTGCTCTGAGTTTGGCAGGGAAATACAATTTTTTGATCTAGGAGTAGATCATTGGACAGCGGTCAAGAATATCCTTAGTGAGGACTAAGGAAATGTTTCTCGATTATGGAGGTGATAAAAGAGTTCGTCGTAAAGAGTTACATCGGTGCAAGCTTTTACACCGATCCAGATGACTCTAAGTCTCAATCTGGATACATATTGAAAGTGGGAGCAATTAGCTAGAGTAGCTCCGTGCAGAGCATTGTAGACATAGAATATTTGCAAAATACACACGGGTATGAATGTGACAGACCCGTTGACTAAACTTCTCTCACGAGCAAAACATGATCATACCTTGGTACTCTTTGGGTGTTAATCACATAGCGATGTGAACTAGATTATTGACTCTAGTAAACCCTTCGGGTGTTGGTCACATGACGATGTGAACTATGGGTGTTAATCACATACAAATGTGAATAATGGTGTTAAATCACATGGTGATGTGAACTAGATTATTGACTCTAGTGCAAGTGGGAGACTCAAGGAAATATGCCCTAGAGGCAATAATAAAGTTGTTATTTATATTTCCTTATATCATGATAAATGTTTATTATTCATGCTAGAGTTGTAATAACCGGAAATTAGTACATGTGTGAATACATAGACAAACAGAGTGTCACTAGTATGCCTCTACTTGACTAGCTCGTTATATCAAAGATGGTTAAGTTTCCTAGCCATGGAGATGAGCTGTCATTTGATTAACGGGAACACATCATTAGGAGAATGATGTGATTGACTTGACCCATTCCATTAGCTTAGCACTTGATCATTTAGTATGTTGTTATTGCTTTCTTCATGACTTATACATATTCCTATGACTATGAGATTATGCAACTCCCGTTTACCGAAGGAACACTTTGTGTGCTACCAAACGTCACAACGTAACTAGGTGATTATAAAGGTTCTCTACAGGTGTCTCCAAAGGTACTTGTTGAGTTGGCGTATTTCGAGATTAGGATTTGTCAATCCGATTGTCGGAGAGGTATCTCTGGGCCCTCTTGGTAATGCACATCACTATAAGCCTTGCAAGCAATGTGACCAATGAGTTAGTTGTGGGATGATGCATTACATAACGAGTAAAGAGACTTGCCAGTAACGATATTGAACTCGGTATTGAGATACCGACGATCAAATCTCGGGCAAGTAACATACCGATGACAAAGGGAACAATGTATGTTGTTATGCGGTTTGACCGATAAAGATCTTCGTAGAATATGTGGGAACCAATATGAGCATCCAGGTTCCGCTATTGGTTATTGATCGGAGACGTGTCTCGGTCATGTCTACATAGTTCTCGAACCCGTAGGGTCCGCACGCTTAAAGTTCGGTGACGATTTATATTATGAGTTATGTGTATTGATGTACCAAAGATAGTTCAGAGTCCCGGATGAGATCAGGGACATGACAAGGAGTCTTGAAATGGTCGAGAGGTAAAGATCGATATATTGGATGACTATATTCGGACATCGGAAAGGTTCCGAGTGATTTGGGTATCTATCGGAGTACTGGAGAGTTACGGGAATTCGCCGGGGAGTATATGGGCCTTATTGGGCTTTAGGGGAAAGAGAGAGGGGAGGCTGCACCCCCCCCCAAGGCCTAGTCCGTATTGGACTAGGGGGAGGGGCTGCGCCCCCTCCTTCCTTCTCTTCTCTTTTCCCTTTCCTTGACTCCTACTCCTACTACATGGAAGGGGGGAATCCTACTCCCGGTGGGAGTAGGACTCCCCAGGGCGTGCCATAGAGAGGGCCGGCCCCTCCCCTCCTCTCCTCCTTTATATACTGAGGCAAGGGGCACCCCATAGACAACAATTGATCATTCATCTCTTAGCCGTGTGCAGTGCCCCCCTCCACCATAATCCACCTCGATCATATCATAGCGGTGCTTAGGCGAAGCCCTGCATCGGTAGCATCATCATCACCGTCATCACGCCATCGTGCTGACGAAACTCTTCTTCGACACTCTACTGGATCGGAGTTCATGGGACGTCATCAAGCTGATCATGTGCAGAACTCGGAGGTGCCGTGCGTTTGGTACTTGGATCGATCGGATCGTGAGGACGTACGACTACATCAACCGTGTTGTCATAACGCTTCCGCTTTCGGTCTACGAGGTGACGTGGACTCACTCTCCCCGCTCGTTGCTATGCATCACCATGATCTTGCGTGTGCATAGGAAAATTTTGAAATTACTACGTTCCCCAAAAAAAGTATCATTCTTGGATGTTTTAAACTCATTTACTAGCAACTTTATATCATTTTTTGGGACTAACCTATTGACATAGTGCCTAGTGCCAAACGAAGTCCAAATGCCTTTATATCTACTTGTTTTTTACCTTGCAGAATATCAATACCAAACAAAGTCCAAATGCCATGAAAGCTTTCGGAGATTTTTTTGTGCATAGAAGACATCGAGGGAACCAAAGATGTGCACCAGAGGAGGCCCGTGGGTCCCACTAGGCACCAGGGTGCGCCAGAAGGCCCAGGTGCGCCCTAGTGGGTAGTGGGGCCCACGAGAGGCTTCTCCACCCACTATCAGCTCTATAAATACTCTAAAATTCCAAAAATCCTAGGGTAGTCGATGAAACAAAATTCCGGCCGCCGCAAGTTCCAGAACCATGATATCCAATCTAGAGGCCTTTTTCGGCACTTTGCCGGAGGGGTCAACGATCATGGAGGGGTTCTTCATCAACACCCTTGCCCTTTCGATGATGTGTGAGTAGTTTACTACAGACCTACGGGTCCGTAGGTAGTAGCTAGATGGCTTCTTCTCTCTTTTAGATCTTCAATACAATGTTCTCCTCGATGTTCTTGGAGATATATTTGATGTAATGACTTTTTGTGGTGTGTTTGTTGGGATCCGATGAATTGTGAGTTTATGATCAAATCTATCCATGAATATTATTCGAGTGTTTGTTGAACTTTTTTATGCATGATTGTTATAGCCTCGTATTTCTTCTCTGAAACTTTGGTTTGGTTAGGCCAACTAGATTAATTTTTCTTGAAATGGGAAGAGGTGCTTTGTGATGGGTTCGATCTTGCGGTGCTCAATCTCAGTGATAGAAGGAGACATGACACGCATGCCATTAAGGACAAAAATATGGGGTTTATTCCTACATGAATAGATCTTGTCTACATCATGTCATCATTCTTAATGTATTACTTCGTTTTTTCATGAACTTAATACACTAGATGCATGTTGGATAACAGTCGATGTGTAGAGTAATAGTAGTAGATGCAGGCAGGAGTCGGTCTACTAATCTTGGACATGATGCCTATATACATGATCATTGCCTTGGATATTTTCATAATTATTTGCTCTTCTGTCAATTGCACAACAGTAATTTGTTTACCCATCGTATGCTATTTTCTCGAGAGAAGCCTCTAGTGAAATCTACGGCCCCGGGGTCTATTTCCTATCATATTATTTTCAGATCTATTGATCCGAAAATCCAAAAATACCTTGCTGCACTTTAACTTTACTTATTTTATTTTGTGTTTTTGTTAGATCTATTTATCCAATCTCATACAATTTAATCTGTCTCAATACCGAGGAGGGATTGACAACCCCTCTTACGCGTTGGGTTGCAAGTTTTTGTTATTTGTGTGCAGGTACCGTTTACATAGTGTTGCTTGGTTCTCCTACTGGATTGATAACCTTTGTTTCATAACTGAGGGAAATACTTACCGTTGTTGTGTTGCATCATCCTCTCCTCTTCAGGGAAATACTAATGCAGATACAAGCAATCAAGCAATTGTAGAAAAGCAAATAATTATGACGATATCCAAGGCAATGATCAAACATATAGGCATCACGTCCAAGATTGGTAGACTGAAACGATTCTGCATCTAATACTATTACTCCACACATCGACCGCTATCCAGCATGCATCTAGTGTATTATGTTCGTGGAGAAAAGGAGTAATGCATTAAGCAAGATGACATGATGTAGACATGATGAACTCACGTATGAATAAACCCCATCTTTTTACCCATTAATAGCAACGATACATACGTGTCATGTCCCATTCTGTCACTCGGATTGAGCACCACAAGATCGAACTCATTACAAAGCACACATTCCCATGGCAAGATAAACTAAATCTAGTTGGCTAAACCAGACCAAAAAATTAGAGAAGAAATACGAGGCTATATTAATCATGCATAAAAGAGTTCAGAGAAAACTCAAATAATATTCATGGATAGATTTGATCATAAACTCACAATTCATAGGATCTCAACAAACACACCGCAAAAAGTCATTACATCAAATAGATCTCCAAGAACAACAAGGAGAACATAGTATTGAGAATCAAAAAGAGAGAAGAAGCCATCTAGCTACTAACTATGGACCCATAGGTGTGTGGTAAACTACTCATGCATCATCGGAGGGGCGGCAAGGATGATGAAGAACCCCTCCGTGATTGTTTCCCCCTCTGGCAGAGTGCCAGAAAGGGCCCCAGATGGGATCTATCGAGAACAACAGCGGCAGAAAAAGTATTTCGTGGACTCTCCCATAGGTTTCCTGATTTTAGAGTATTTATAGAGGCGGAGTTAGGTCAAACGGAGGGTCGTGGGACCCACTACCCACCAGGGCGTGCCAAGAGCCTCTAGCGCACCCTGGTGCCTAGTTGTAACATCCCAATTTTCAAATTTGGATGTTATACATAGATCATCATACGCATATCATATTTTTATTGCATTTGGTTGTGATCCTAGAAATCTTAAGCAACTCAAGGACCCAAGGAGAGAGTTGGAGGTTTCACAAATTTTTCATATTTAAATTTATTTTAAATTTGAAAAGAGGATCAATTTGATTTTAATAATTTCTCTCCAATTATTTCCCACAATAAAACTAAATGAGAGGGGATAAAATGACTTCCTCAAAACCTAAGAGAAATATTGGAGAAGAGATTTTAAAATCAAACTATTATTTTATTTGCTATTTTATTTGAATTAGAGAAAACATGCATTTTCAAAAAATGCATTTTAGTACAGAAAAATGTTCATCTTGTCCTAAATATTAGGTTTGGACGGTGAAAATTGTTTTTTAGAATTGTTCTATATTTTATTAGGATTTTTCTTCACGGCGACATTATTTAAAAAAATTTATTTTGGACCGAACTGGGCCGAAGGCCCAGCCGGCCCGCGTCGCCACCGTCTATGTCGTCGTGTGGGCACCGGACTACGGCGAGGAGGAGTCTGGGTCAGACCCCCTGCCCCCGGTCGCCTCCTGCCTAAGCCGACCCCCGGGGCCCCTTTATAAGGCCACCGCCGCTGCCGCCCTCCTCCTCCACCTCGCCTGCACCCCGCGCCCGCGCCGCCGCAAATCGCCCCACGCCACTGCCCTAGTCGTCGCTGCCTGCTGCTGCGCTGCATGCCGCCGCTGCCACCGCCGCCCCACACCCAACGCTGCCGGATCTCTCCGCGGTCTTTTCCGGTCTAACGGTATAAAAATCGTTCGGTTTTCTCGGTTTTATTTTTTTAGATCGGTTTAGGTTTAGATGTTTTTCGTTTTTATTTTTAGTTAGTTAGTAAATGTTCACCGGTTAGATCGTTTTAACGAACGAATTCGTTCGTTCAGTTCTGTTAATGAACATTCATTCGGTAGATTTTTCTTTTTAGTTTTATTTTTGGTCAAGGACCTATCGGTGAATAGTTTTCTCGTGATTTAGCCCCTGATCTTAAAACTAGCGTAACTTTTTGCTTGTTAGTACAAATTAGATGAAACCACGGCCTAAATCTTTGTAACGATCTCTTCTTTCTAGTTAACCAACTTGAACAGGATTTTGACAATTTAAAATTTGAGTTTAATTCATATTAGTAATCGATCTTGTTTTGTTCATATCTTGAGTTTCGTAACTCCATTTTGAGTCATTTCTTTTTGCTAATTGTAGCTAATCACATGTACCTACTGTTAAGATCTAATCCACTTGAAAATAATTATGTTAGGTTTTGTTTTATGTTTAGTTTAGACGTTTCCTATTTCGAGTTTTATTTGGATCTTTTCTTGATTTCTCTTTGCATCGTTTGCTTGATTGCTTATGTATGCTACTGTTTGTCTATGCTAGATTTCCCGGAGTTCGAAGCTTGTTAATACGAATCTCTAGAGTTTGTAGATCGTCAGCTAGGCAAGCTAGACTTTGATCACACTCTTCTATACCTAGTTTTTACTATGCATTAGTTTTGCCCTCAAATATTTGCATGAGTAGGATTGGGAACATGTGGTTTGGTTGTAGTACTTGAGGTAGGAACCTAATACCTTTTGATCACCCCGGGAATATATGTTATGATCTATTATTGCTTAGCCATGCTCGTAGACGGGGATTGGATCGTGATTCACATGGAAGTTATGAGAGTTATTAATCTTGGATAACATTAAGGTGGCAACTTTAATACACATCTGGGTGGATTGGTTGTGGCACCTGGAGAATCCAGTGTTTGTCCATTAGGGAACTCTCGGAGTACCCGTGTAATTTTTCCTCGGTTCGCCACCCAGGCTCAAAGCGATCATATGATATTTCATGCATAGAGACTTCTGTGTGCAGCCACAAGCCATTATGGGCTCTGGCATAGTTGAGTAAGTTGTATGATCTCTGGAAGAGGTGGACTAGCAGATGTAGGGGAAAGTAGGTGTCCCAGTCTGCTCGGAGTAGAGAGTTAATGCTTCAAAAAGACTATGTCTCGATCTTCCGATCATGGATGCGGTCGAGTCTTGTGGGGAAAAGTATGCAACCTCTACAGAGTGTACAAACTAATCATGGTTAGCCGTGTCCCCGGTTATGGACATCTTGAGTATCTGGAATTGGATATTATTGTTGATCTCATCACTCTTTAATTAATTGAATTGGGTTTAATGATGATAATTGTGTAATTGGGATTTGAGTTGGAGGAACTTTCTCAAATATTGGAACAACTTGGGAGTAGTTTAAATAAAATGTATTCCTTTGTTGTAGGGAAAAACTAGCTTTATGCAAAATCATAAACTTAGAGCCTCCACCAGCCAAATATTGCATGTAGATATAGTTCTTGCATTCATTACAATGTAACTCTGCCACCATATTCAATGTGCTGACCTACACGGCTGCAATGTTTCATGTTGCAGACTACTCAAATGACGAATAAGGTGTGATAGGTCGTTGTCTTGCACTCAGCTATGCCATTGGAGTTGATGGACTCATTTACCTACGAATCTTCCGCAGTTATTTAGTTTAGATGGCCTTCAGCCATATTGTTTTTTTGTGTAATCATACTCTTTATGAGGACTCGATGTAATAAGTGTGTGATTGAACTCTGTTATAATTCCTCGGGTACTGTGTGTCAGCATTACCGATCCAGGAATGACACTTAAGCACAGAGACTTCGGTCCATTGGGATCGTGGTCGCTACACTACTGGGCCACTTCTCCATCTTCCAATGGACTCCAGAAGCTTCCAGGGTCTGTTATTGCCAGAAAAAAAATCTCCAAAAATTTCGTGGCATTTGGACTTTGTTTGGTATTGATATTCTACAAAAGCAAAAAAACAGCAACTAGCACTAGGCATTAAGTTAATAGGTTAGTCCCAAAAAATGATATAAAGTTGCTTGCAAATGTATATAAAGCATCCAAGATTGATATTATAATAGCATGGAACAATAAAAAATTATAGATACGTTGGAGACAAATCAAGACATGCGAGGCTTACAGGCGATCAACAAAGCAATTGTTACCCTACTACCAAAGATGGACGGAGCGGTGGATGTTAAGGACTTCAGACCGGCGAGCTTGGTACATGGCGCAATCAAGATCTTCGACAAAGCGCTCTCTAACCTCCTAGCCATGGAACTCCCAAGATTGGTGGGAATGCATCAAAGCGCCTTTGTCAAGGGACACTCCATACATGATAAGTTCATGCTAGTACAGTGCATGCCGCATAGACTGCATGCACTAAGAGAACTGACTGTGATGCTCGAGCTCGACATATCAAAAGCCTTCGACTCCATTCAGTGGCTTATGGTAGAAGTGCTCACACATATGCGTTTCAGTGCAACATGGGCAGAGTTGATTTTTGGCCTACTTGCGACCTCGTCCACTAGAATCATGATCAATGGAACCCCGGGAAGACCTATACTCAATTGTCAGGCTTATAGTAGAGAGCACCACTATCACTAATGCTTTTCATAATCAGCATGGAGTCGCTATGGAGAATGTTCCAATTGGCAACTTAGAGAGGCATACTCTCACTGCTTGCGCATAGAGGGATGGCGCAAAGGGTATAAATATTCGCAGACGATGTTATGGTCTTCCTAAAACCAACGACAGTGGACCTACAGGCATGTGCTATCATCCTACAGCTCTTCGGGGATGCCTCTGGTTTGCACGTTGAGGGAGTCCTGGATTAGGGGGTGTCCGGCTGGCCGGACTAAGACCTTTGGCCAGACTCCCGGACTATGAAGATACAAGATTGAAGACTCCGTCCTGTGTCCGGATGGGACTTTCCTTGGCGTGGAAGGCAAGCTTGGTGATACGATATGAAGATCTCCTCCCATTGTAACCGACTCTGTGTAACCCTAGCCCTCTCCGATGTCTATATAAACCCGAGAGTTTTAGTCCATAGGATGAACAACAATCATACCATAGGCTAGCTTCTAGGGTTTAGCCACTCTGATCTCGTGGTAGATCTACTCTTGTACTACCCATATCATCAATATTAATCAAGCAGGAGTAGGGTTTTAACTCCATCGAGAGGGCCCAAACCTGGGTAAAAACATCGTGTCCCTTGTCTCCTGTTACCATCCGCCTAGACGCACAGTTCGGGACCCCCTACCCGAGATCCGCCGGTTTTGACACCGACATTGGTGCTTTCATTCAGAGTTCCTCTGTGTCATCGCCTTTAGGCCCGATGGCTTCTTCGCTCGTCAATCGCGATGCGGTCTGGGATGAGATTTTTCTCCCCGGACAGATCTCCATATTCGGCGGCTTCGCACTGCGGGCCGACTCGTTCGGCCATCTGGAGCAGATCGAAAGCTACGCCCCTGGCCATCAGATCAGGTTTGGAAGCTTGAACTACACGGCCGACATCCGCGGGGACTTGATCTTCGACGGATTCGAGCCAGGACCGGGCGCGCCGCACTGTCATGATGGGCATGATTTAGCTCTGTCATCGGACAACGCCCAGAGCGTCGCTCAGGTGTCCGCTCCGACCATTAGCTCGGAGCTCACTACATCAGTCGGGGATGGATGGTTGGACGCCACCCCGGAAACTGCAACCTCTATGGCGATAGAGCCGGATACCAGCCTAGTCCCTCAAAAGGCTCGTGACTCCAAGGTGCCGGACTCCGACCCGGACTCCGTAAGTCCCGCACCTCTTCTGATTAAGCCCGATTGGGCTCCGGTCATGGAGTTCACCGCCACGGACGTCTTTCAGCACTCGCCTTTCGGCAACATCATGAATTCATTAAAGTCTCTCTCTTTGACAGGAGAGCCGTGGCCGAACTATGGCCAACACGGTTGGGATGCGGATAACGAAGAAATTCGAATCCCACCCACCACCCACTTCGTAGCCACTATCGATGATTTAACCGACATGCTCGACTTTGACTCCGAAGACATCAACGGCATGGACGCCGATGAAGGAGACGATCAAGAACCAGCACCTTTAGGGAACTGGAAAGCCACATCATCTTACGACATATACATGGTGGACACCCCTAAAGCGGGGGATGGCGAGGAGAAAACGGAGGATGACCCCTCCAAGAAGCAGCCGAAGCGCCGACGTCAGCGGCGCCGCTCTAAGTCCCGCCAAAGCAAACACGGCGATTCCAGCATCGGAGATAACAACACGCCGGACAGTGCCGAAGACAACCCCCTCCGGCAGGATTCAGTGCAGGAGGATGAAGGAGTCGGCCCTCATGAGAGAGCGGCCGACAAAGAGGATGAGGACGACAATTACATGCCTCCCTCCGAAGACGAGGCAAGCCTCGACGACGACGAATTCATCGTGCCAGAGGATCCCGTCGAACAAGAGCGTTTCAAACGCAGGCTTGTAGCCACGGCAAGCAGCCTCAAGAAGAAACGGCAGCAACTTAGAGCTGACCAAGACTTGCTAGCCGACAGATGGACCGAAGTCCTGGCGGCCGAAGAATATAAACTAGAACGCCCATCCAAGAGCTACCCAAAGCGCAGGCCGCTACCCCAACTTGAGGAGGAAGCAACTAAACCTACATCACCAGCGTACGATGCGCCCGACCGGCCACCCCGTGGCCGTGATAGAGAGGCCTTCAGGCCCTCAACCCAAGCCGCACCCCGACACCACTCAAAACATACCAGAGTACGGGGAGACGCAACAGACCTGCGAGACATCTTGGAGAATAAGGCAAGGCAAACAAGATCGATCTACGGATCGCGTGGGCGCCCCGCTTCACGTGACGCTAGCCGTCACGCCGAACATAATAAGTATGGCCCAGCCGAATACAACAGACCAAGCTCGTCCGAGCTGCATCGTGATATAGCCCTGTACAGGGGCGCCGCACACCCATTATGCTTCACAGATGAAGTAATGGATCATCAAATCCCCACGGGCTTCAAACCCGTAAACATCGAATCATACGATGGCACAACGGATCCTGCAGTATGGATCGAGGATTATCTCCTTCATATCCACATGGATCGTGGCAATGATCTACACACCATCAAATACCTCCCGCTCAAGCTTAAAGGACCAGCTCGACATTGGCTTAACAGCCTGCCAGCAGAGTCAATCAGTTGTTAGGAGGACCTAGAATCTGCATTCCTTGACAACTTCCAGGGCACGTATGTGCGACCACCAGACGCCGATGACCTAAGCCACATAATCCAGCAGCCAGAGGAATCGGCCAGACAATTCTGGACACGGTTCCTAACAAAGAAAAACCAAATAGTCAATTGTCCGGACGCCGAGGCCCTTGCAGCCTTCAGGCACAAGATCCAAGACGAATGGCTTGCCCGGCACCTAGGACAGGAAAAGCCGAAATCCATGGCAGCCCTCATGACGCTCATGACCTGCTTCTGCGCGGGAGAAGACAACTGGCTAGCTCGTAGAAATAACATAACCAAGAGCCTCGGCAATTCGGATACCAAGGATAACAACGGCAGGTCACGTCGCAACAAGCATAAGCGCCGCATTAACGGCGACAATACTGAAGATACGGCAGTCAATGCCGGATTCAGAGGCTCTAAACCCGGTCATCGGAAGAAGCCATTCGAAAGAAACCCTCCAGGCCCATCCAACTTAGACCGGATACTCGACCGCTCGTGCCAGATACACGGCACCCCCGAACAGCCAGCCAATCACACCAACAGGGATTGTTGGGTGTTCAAGCAGGCAGGCAAGTTAAGTGCCGAAACCAGAGACAAGGGACTGCGTAGAAACGACGAGGAGGAGCCCCGGCTGCCGAACAACAGAGGATAGAAGGGATTCCCCCTGCAAGTGCGGACGGTGAACATGATATACGCAACTCACATCCCCAAAAGGGAGCGGAAGCGTGCTCTCAAGGACGTCTATGCATCGGAGCCAGTCGCCTCAAAGTTCAACCCGTGGTCCTCCTGCCCGATCAGTTTTGATCGAAGGGACCACCCCACCAGCATCCGTCATGGCGGATTCGCCGCATTGGTCCTAGACCCAATTATTGACGGATGTCACCTCACTAGAGTCCTAATGGACGGCGGCAGTAGCCTGAACCTGCTTTACCAGGACACAGTGCGAAAAATGGGCATCGATCCTTTGAGGATTAAACCCACAAAGACAACCTTCAAAGGTGTCATACCAGGTGTAGAGGCTAGCTGTACAGGCTTGGTTACACTAGAAGTGGTCTTCGGATCCCCGGATAACTTCCGGAGCGAGGAGTTAATCTTCGACATAGTCCCATTCCGCAGCGGCTATCACACCCTGCTCGGACGAACCGTATTTGCGAAATTCAACGCGGTGCCGCACTACGCATATCTCAAGCTCAAGATGCCAGGACCTCGCGGAGTCATCAGGTACATGGAAACACCGAACGCTCTCTCCGAACAGAGGAGCACACAGCGGCCCTGCCGGCGGAAGTACAGAGTAGCCTCTCCAGGCAATCCTTCAACCCAGGTATCAAACGTCCGGACAACGTCAAGCGAGCCTGAAGTAACCTACAACAAATCCGGCTGGCACGTCCCGAGCAAGCATAGCAGTGCGGCCCCGACCGCAGCCCTCGCCAGATGGCGATATCGGTACCACGCGTACATAATTACCCCTGAAAGATACCATGGGCATAAGGGGAGGGGCACAACTACGGCACGCCCAGAATGCGGCTCAACCGCACTAAGGGGCTCACTCTTCCGCCATTTACTTTTTATACACTTTCAGGACCCAACTATTCGGAAGGCCTGTCCGGCAATACACTCGCCGAACACACGATGCAACAGCCAGGGAGAGAACAAGCCGCGTCAAAAGTCTAGGTGGTCTCTATAACGAGTTTAATACCAGTTTTACTTACAATCCCGCAGCTTACCCCTGGAGGGGAACATGTCAAATACTCCCATCTCTTGCTTACCTCACCTCTTGTATCGTTCTGCTTTCACAGCAGCCCTTTTCTAATAAACAATATATAGCTCTTACCTATTATTGTACTTATCTATTTTTTATATACAAATATGTTCAGTCATAACATTGTGCAACCGTACACCTTGGTGCGGACAATACACCAGGGGCTTACAACACCCCATAACATGGTGTGAGAACACCGAACACTCTCACGAGTGCGGCACCCCGAACTTATAGCACTATATGCATCGGCTCCGAATCATGTCTTTGGTCAATAGTTGGGTTTGCCCGGCTCCCATGTTTTGGTACCTTACGTTCCGCATTGTTGGCTAAGGTAGCGCTGGGAGAACTACTGCGATTGTGCCCCAGTTGAGCTGGGTTAACACCTCAGTAGAGAAAGCTAAAACTGACTGTCATGATAGTGCGAGAGACCGGTCGCTGTTCGCGAGGTTTTTTCGAGTCCTTAAAGACTTATGCCGCTTCGAGCGAGGAATCGGACTTATCCGGCCTAGGCGTGGATAGCGCCCCGAACTCGGTCTTCCGAATACTAGGGGCTTTGCCGAAATTTAAAATTATAGAATTCTATGGCTAAGTGAGAGTGATAAAGCATTATAAGTCCGACGGCCTGGTTCATTGTGCTGAACGCCTCCCTAGATGGACCCAAGAATGGGAACAAGAGCGCTCAGGTTTATCCCAAACACCCCAGCACTCGTGGCATGGGGGTCGAAGCCGACGACTTGCATCTCTCAGATTTGATAAACAGCCGCACATAAGGTAATATTTAAATTAACAAGCGTTGCTTAACGCATATGAACAAAGCTTCAGCGTACAGGATAACAAATGCGAGTTTACTCAAATATTACATCTTTGGAGCACTCATCCGCTATACGACGGGCACCCTTCAGAACACCATTATAATACATCTCGGGAGTACGATACTCCTTGCCCGGCTGTGGCGCGTCCGTCAATAGCTTCTCCGCGTCTAGCTTGCCCCAGTGCACCTTAGCACGGGCTAGGGCCCGACGGGCACCTTCGATGCAAACGGAGCGCTTGATGACCTCAATCCACAGACACGCGTCCACCAGCCGTTGCACCAGACCGAAGTAGCTTCCAGGCATGACTTCTCCAGGCCACAACCAGGCTATGAGGCCCTTCATGGCCTGTTCGGCCACCTTGTGGAGCTCGACCAGCTGCTTCAACTGGTCGCTCAGGGGCACCGGATGTTCGGCCTCAGCATAATGAGACTAGAACACTTTTTCCGTCGAGCTCCCCTCTTCGGCTCGGTAGTATGCGGCGGCATCAGACACACTACGGGGCAGATCGGCGAACGCTCCTGGAGAGCTCCGGATTTAGGTAAGTAGCAGATAATTAACTTTTATATTTTTGCTTTGCATAAAGAATGCCTTACCCGCCGCTATCTTCTTGATCGCCTCGATCTCCTGAAGGGCCTTCTGGGCTTCGGCCTTAGCGGTCTTGGCACTCTCAAGAGCCGAGGCAAGCTCGGACTCTCGAGTCTTCGAGTCACGCTCCAAACTCTCGTGCTTTTCCACGAGAGCCTGGAGCTCTTGCCGCACCTCCGCCACCCGCGCCTCCTGCTTCTCTCGCTCGGTGTGCTCCAAGGCCGCATTCTCTTCGGCCTTGGAGACCGCCTCTTTTAGGGTTGCCACCTCGGTCGTGGCTCCTGCAACATTAACATTGGTCCTGTTATTATTTTGCAACCAAGTATTTTTTATATACATTTACAGGAGGCACTATGTACCTTCTTTATCCTCGAGCAGCTTCTTGGCACAGCCGAGCTTGCTCTCGGACCACTCGAGGCTTTCCTTCAATGCATCGACCTCTGCAGTCAGTGCGGCAGAGGTCAGCAGCGCAGCCTGCATTCCCATATTGACATATTTTCTATTAAACTCCTGCGTATATCTTTTTAGATCCTCAGCTCGGTTTTGCTTTCCGAACACCGAACTGAGCATCAGGGGCTACTGTCTATGCGGTAATATTTTTTATATGTTTTTAAACACATACCTCAAAGCCTGTTAACAAGCTTGCGCAGGCTTCCGTCAGCCCGCTCTTGGCGGACTGAACCTTTTGAATCACCGCACCCATAACAGTGTGGTGTTCCTCGTCGATGGAGGCGCCGTTAAGCGCCTCCAGCAAATTGTCCGGCGCCTCCGGATGGACGGAGGTCACCGGCGTCATAGGCTTGCCCTTCTTATGAAGGCGCCGCCTGTTGGACTCCGGAACCGTTGATGGTTCCGGAGCGGGGTCTAGCCCTGGGCCGGGCTTGGATCCATCCGGGGCTGTGTCCCCTTTGGGCCTGGAGTCCGGGAGGTCGCCTCGCGGCGCCTCCAGGACCACCTCCTCCTAGTTTAGTCCCCTTTGGGACTCCACCTCGGAGTCGTCCATAGGGAGAGGGGAGGAGGCCGTCGGAAGTGAAGCACTATTCACGTCCGACGAGTCCAAGGAGCCGCTCGTCGAATCATTGAGCTGAGCTCTGGGCGGGCTGCATCATTGAAGTTCGGCATGAGAAGCTATCAAATACTAGGGGAGCGCCATAAGTTGTTCGGGTAGCCGGACACTTACGATTTCGCCAGGGGCTTGACCCTGGATGGCCATTCCTCCCCACCGTCTTCGGCGCTGGGGGCATAGTCCGGCAGAAGGGCCTTCCCCTTCTTGGACCCTCCGGCCTCCCCAGTTGGGGCGGCCTTCCTTTTCTTTCCTCCCCCCGTTGGAGGGGGAGAGGCTTCTTCTTCTTCCTCTTCCTCCTCCTCGTTCTCCGAGGCGGAGGGTGCTTCGGGGTCGTCGGGCAATGAATCCGACACCACCGGGTGCCGGGAACTCTTTTGAGTCCCCGTGGCCTTCTCCTTGGCCTTCTTCTCCGGCACCACATGAGGTGCCGGGACCAGTAGCTTTGCCAAGCGTTCGTCTACTGGGCCTTCGGGCAGAGGGGCCGGACAGTCAAACCGTCTGGATGTCCTCGTCCAGTCCTATCAAAGGAACAGGAGTTTAGATCCTGCATATAATCAAACTATGAAATTCGAGCGTCCCGTAAAGGACTAAATGTGAGCTTACTTCGGAGGCTTGGCGCTTGGCGCAGAATCCGCGATCCTCAGTGACCGGAGGGGAGACCTCGGAACCCTTGAAAAGCACCCTCCAGGCGTCCTCGTGCTTTGTTTCGATGAGACGGGACAGAGTCTGGTGCTGGGCCGGGTCGAACTCCCATAAATTGAAGTCCCGTCGTTGACACGGGAGGATCCCGTGGAAGAGCATGACCTGGACGACGTTGACGAGCTTGACCTTCTTGGTCACCAGGTCCCGGACGCAAGTTTGGAGTCCGGTCACCTCTTCCGAATTGCCCCACGACAGGCCCGTCTCTTTCCAGGATGTGAGCCGTGTGGGGATGCCGGATCGAAATTCGGGGGCCGCTGCCCACTTAGGGTCACGCGGCTCGGTGATGTAGAGCCACCCCGATTGCCACCCTTTGATGGTCTTCACGAAGGCACCCTCGAGCCAGGCGACGTTGGGCATCTTTCCGACCATGGCACCTCCGCACTCGGCTTGGCAGCCTTTCACAACCTTCGGCTTGACGCTGAAGGTCTTCAGCCATAAGCCGAAGTGAGGCTGGATGCGGAAGAAGGCCTCACACACGACGAAAAACGCCGAGATATTGAGGATGAAGTTCGGGGCCAGATCGTGGAAGTCCAGGCCGTAGTAGAACATGAGCCCCCGGACGAACGGGTGAAGAGGAAAACCCAGTCCGCGGAAGAAATGGGGAAGAAAAACAACCCTCTCATGGGGCCTGGGAGTGGGGATGAATTGCCCCACATCTAGAAGCCGGTGCGCGATGTTGTTGGACAGGTATCCGGCCTTCCTCAGTTTCTTGATTTGCCCCTTCGTGACGGAGGAGGCCATCCATCTACCTCCCGCTCCGGACATGGTTGGAGTAGGTTGAGGCGGGAAGTGCGGGCTTGGGCGCTGGAGCTTGAGCGCGCAGGGGCGGATAAGCAGAGGAGGAAGAAGGCGTGAATGGAAAGGGCGGATTCTTATCCCCTTATATGGGCGGCTAAAACTACGAGCCCCCCACCGGCCTAATAAAACTCGCTTATCTCCCAAGCGCCGCGGTTAATGGCGCGGTTGGGTTACCCACGCCCGTATTGATGAGAATCCCAGAATTAGGGGACACGATCTCTGCTTTGACAAGACGTGCTAAGGAAACCGCCTCGCTAAACGCGTTGTGGTGGAACAATAAAATGAATAAAAGCCTGGCCGTGGCACGATGCCACGCCGCAGAATACATCAGCAGATCCAATTAACGCAAATATTATTCTCTCTACGGTGGAATATGGAACTTATTTTGCAGAGCCGGACACTACCCTGGTGTTCAACATCTTTTATGGTATGTTCGGAGGAGGAACCCGCCTTGCAATGCCGAAGACAACTTGCGCGCCGGACTCGTCGTCATTGAATCCTGGTTCAGGGGCTACTGAGGGAGTCCTAGATTAGGGGGTGTCCGGCTGGCCGGACTAAGACCTTTGGCCGGACTCCCGGACTATGAAGATACAAGATTGAAGACTCTGCCCCGTGTCCGGATGGGACTTTCCTTGGCGTGGAAGGCAAGCTTGGCGATACGATATGAAGATCTCCTCCCATTGTAACCGACTCTGTGTAACCCTAGCCCTCTCCGGTGTCTATATAAACCGGAGAGTTTTAGTCCATAGGACGAACAACAATCATACAATAGGCTAGCTTCTAGGGTTTAGCCACTCCGATCTCGTGGTAGATCTACTCTTGTACTACCCATATCATCAATATTAATCAAGCAGGAGTAGGGTTTTACCTCCATCGAGAGGGCCCGAACCTGGGTAAAAACATCGTGTCCCTTGTCTCCTGTTACCATCCGCCTAGACGCACAGTTCAGGACCCCCTACCCGAGATCCGCCGGTTTTGACACCGACACACGTCAATCTCGCATAATGTCCAGCGCTACCGATTATATGCAGCGCACGACAGATGGAGTAGGTCACCCAAATCCTGGGATGCCCGATCGGTACTTTCACATGGATATACCTGGGCCTTCCCCTCACTGTGAGAAAGCAAATGGCGGCACATTTATCAGGGTTGGTAGGTCAATTGGTAGCCTGTTTACCGAGTTGGAAGGCCGCCAATATGCTAAAAAGCGGAAGAATGATTCTCGCCAAGTCAGTGTTATGTGTGATACCAATTCACGAGACGATGGCCCTGGACATTCCAAACAAGAAAATTGTAGCAATGGTCAAGATATGCAGAGGCTTCTTATGGAATGGGAAAGCTCAGCTGAGCGGTAGAAAGTGTACAATTGCTTGGGAAGAGGTTTGCACGCCAAGATGGGCGGGTGGACTAGGCCTTCCAAAACTGTAGTGGCTAAATGTCTCCATGCAGGCGCGATGGTAGTGGCTCAAGCGGTCGAACCCCTCGAGGCCCTAGAGTGAGTTTGACACACAGGTACCCAAAGAATCCATGGACCTATTCAGAGCAGCCACCCACTCGACCACGGGCAACGGAACCGCAACTCTCTTCTGGGAGGACAGGTGGGTTGAGGTCCACAGGGTGGAGGAGTTAGCGCCTAACCTCTATGGCCTGGTGAGGCAAGCCACGCGAGCCACTAGGACGGTTTCAAAAGGAATGATGAATTGATTTTGGGCCACGGATATTGGACCAGAGCTCTCGATAGAAATGCTTCAGGAATAGTTGCTAATGTGGGAGCGGATGGAGAGAATACAACTTGACCAAGACAAAGATGAGTCGATGCGCTGGGCATGGGAGAGAAATGGAACTTTCTCAACGCAATCGACATACAACGCGAGGTTTTGGGGCCGTGAGATTGCATCAGCGGCATAGTTCACTTGGAAGTCGAGGGCACTGATGTCTACTACACAACCTTCTTCTTGTAGACGTTGTTGTGCCTGCAAGTGCACAGGTTTGTAGGACAGTAGCAAATTTCCCTCAAGTTGATGACCTAAGGTTTATCAATCCGTAGGAGGCGTAGGATGAATATGGTCTCTCTCAAACAACCTTGCAACCAAATAACAAAGAGTCTCTTGTGTCCCCAACACACCCAATACAATGGTAAATTGTATAGGTGCACTAGTTCGGCGAAGAGAGGAAGATACAAGTGCAAAATAGATAGTAGATAAAGGTTTTTGTAATCTGAAATAATAAAAACAGAAAGGTAACAAGCGATAAAAGTGAGTGTAAACGGTATTGCAATGATAGGAAACAAGGCCTAGGGTTCATACTTTCACTAGTGCAAGTTCTCTCAACAATAATAACATAGATAGATCATATAACAAGCCCTCAACATGTAACAAAGAGTCACTCCAAAGCCACTAATAGCGGAGAACAAACATAGAGATTACGGTAGGGTACGAAACCACCTCAAAGTTATTCTTTCGGATTGATCTATAAAAGAGTTCGTACTAGAATAACACCTTAAGACACAAATCAACCAAAACCCTAATGTCACCTAGATACTCCATTGTCACCTCAAGTATCCGTGGGCATGATTATACGATATGCATCACACAATCTCAGATTCATCCAACCAACATAAAAGTACTTCAAAGAGTGCCCCAAAGCTACTACCGGAGAGTCAAGAACGTGTGCCAACCCCTATGCATAGGTTCCCAATGTCACGAAACCCGCAAGTTGATCACCAAGACATACATCAAGTGTTCTCATAAAAGACTCAATCCGATAAGATAACTTCAAAGGGGAACCTCAATTCATCACAAGAGAGTAGACGGGGAGAAACATCATAAGATCCAACTACAATAGCAAATCTCGAGATACATCAAGATCGTGACATAGAGGGAGCACGAGAGAGAACGCAAGAGAGAGAGATCAAACACATAGCTAGTGGTACATACCCTCAGCCCCGAGGGTGAACTACTCCCTCCTCGTCATGGATAGCGCCGGGATGATGAAGATGGCCACTGGTGATGGATCCCCCCTCCGACAGGGTGCCGGGAAGGGCTCCCGAGAGGTTTTTGGTGGCTATAGAGGCTTGCGGCAGCGGAACTCCCGATCTATCTTCTGTTCTGGAAGTTTTAGGGTACGTAGGTATATATGGGTGCAAGGGGTACGTCAGTGGAGCTACGGGGGCCCCACGAGGCAGGGGGCGCGCCCTAGGGGGGGCACCCTCGTGAGCTCCTCCCGTATCTCCTGACGTGGAGTGCAAGTCCATCAGGTGGGTTTACTTCCAAAAATAACTTCTCCAGTTGATTTCATTCCGTTTTGACTCCGTCTGATATTCCTTTTCCTCAAAACACTGAAATAGGCATAAAACAGCAAATCTGGGTTGGGCCTCCGGTTAATAGGTTAGGCCCAAAAATAATATAAAAGTGGATAATAAAGCCCAATATTGCCTAAAACAGTAGATAAAGTAGCATGTAGCAATCAAAAATTATAGATATGTTGGAGACATATCAAGCATCCCCAAGCTTAATTCCTGCTCGTCCTCGAGTAGGTAAATGATAAAAAAGAATTTTTGATGTGGAGTGATACTTTGGCATAATTTCAATGCAAATCTTCTTAATTGTGGTATGAATATTCAAATCTAAAAGATTCAAGACAAAAGTTCATATTGACATAAAGGTAATAATACTTCAAGCATACTAATCAAAGCAATCATGTCTTCTCAAAATAGCATGGCTAAAGAAAGTTATCCCTACAAAATCATATAGTCTGGCTAAGCTCTATCTTCATCACACAAAGTATTTAATCATGCACAACCCCGATGACGAGCCAAGCAATTGTTTCATACTTTAATAATCTCAAACTTTTTCAACTTTCACGCAATACATGAGCGTGAGCCATGGACATAGCACTATAAGTGGAATAGAATGGTGGTTGTGGAGAACACAAAAAGGAGAAGATAGTCTCACATCAACTAGGCGTATCAACGGGCTATGGAGATGCCCATTAATAGATATCAATGTGAGTGAGTAGGGATTGCCATGCAACAGATGCACTAGAGCTATAAGTATATGAAAGCTCAACAAAAGAAACTAAGTGGGTGTGCATCCAACTTGCTTGCTCACAAAGACCTAGGGCACTTTTGAGGAAGCCCATCATTGGAATATACAAGCCAAGTTCTATAATAAAAAATTCCCACTAGTATATGAAAGTGACAACATATGAGACTCTCTACCATGAAGATCATGGTGCTACTTTGAAGCACAAGTGTGGTAAAGGATAGTAGCATTGTCCCTTCTCTCTTTTTCTCTCATATTTTTTTATTTGGGCCTTTTCTCTTTTTTATGGCCACTCTTTTTTTTCGTCCGGAGTCTCATCTCGACTTATGGGGGAATCATAGTCTCCATTATCCTTTCCTCATTGGGACAATGCTCTAATAATGATGATCATCACACTTTTATTTTTCTTACAACTCAACAATTACAACTCAATACTTAGAACAAGATATGACTCTATATGAATGCCTCCGGCGGCGTACCGGGATATGTAATGAATCAAGAGCGACATGTATGAAAATTATGAAGGTGGCCTTGCCACAAATACAATGTCAACTACATGTTCATGCAAAAATCAATATGACAAAAGTAATGTGTGTCATATGAATGGAATGGTGGAAAGTTGCATGGCAATATATCTCGGAATGGCTATGGAAATGCCATGATAGGTAGGTATGGTGGCTGTTTTGAGGAAGGTATATGGTGGGTGTATGATACCGGCGAAAAGTGCGTGGTACTAGAGAGGCTAGCAATGGTGGAAGGGTGAGAGTGTATATAATCCATGGACTCAACATTAATCAAAAGAACTTATGCACTTGTTGCAAAAATTTAGAATTCATCAAAAACCAAAGCACTACGCGCATGCTCCTAGGGGGATAGATTGGTAGGAAAAGACCATCGCTCGTCCCCGACTGCCACTCATAAGGAAGGCGATCAATAAATAAAATTGTGCTCCGACTTCATCACAAAGCGGTTCACCATACGTGCATGCTACGGGAATCACAAACTTCAACACAAGCATTATCTGAATTCATAATCACCCCAACTAGCATTGCTTTGATATTATCACCTCCATATCTCAAAATAATTATCAAGCATCGAACTTATCTTAGTATTCAACGCACTCAAAAGAAAGTTTCACATATCTTGAATACCAAGTATATTATCTTTAAGCAAATTACCATGCTATTAACGACTCTCAAAATAATCTAGGTGAATCATGAGAGATCAATAGTTTCTTTAAAACAAATCCACCACCGTGCTCTAAAAGATATAAGTGAAGTACTAGAGCAAACGACAAACTACTCTGAAAGATATAAGTGAAGATCAATGAGTAGCTAAATAATTATGCAACTATGCAAAGACTCTCTCTCTCATTAAAGAATTTCAGATCTTGGTATCTTATTCAAACAGCAAGCAAATCAAAACAAAATGACATTGCAAGGATAGCACAACTCATGTGAAGAAGCAAAAACTTAGGCTCAACTGATACTAACCGATAGTCGTCGAAGAAGAAAGGTGGGATGCCTACCGGGGCATCCCCAAGCTTAGATGCCTGAGACTTCTTGAAATATTATATTGGGGTGCCTTGGTCATCCCCAAGCTTGAACTTTTGTGTCTCCTTAATTCCTCTCATATCATGGTTTCTCTTCTTTTTATCAAAAAGCTTCATTCACAACAAACTCAACAAGAACTCATGAGATAGGTTAGTATAAACCAATGCAAAACCTTATCATTTTCTACTGTAACAAATAACTTAAATTATTATTCAACATTGCATACTAAATGCCTCTGCATATTTAATACTCCTATCATCAAATAGAATCATTAAACAAGCAAACATATGCAAACAATGCAAACATAACAGCAATCTGTCAAAACAGTACAGTCTGTAAAGAATGCAAGAGTAACAATACTTCCCTGACTCCAAAAATTATGAACTAAACTTCCCACTGTAATACATTTATCAGAGCTTAATATGAAAAAATATTCAACATTATACCATTCTCTGAATTTTCTATGGAATGTTTCCAACAGCGGTAAACTTTCTGTTTTCAAACAGCAACATGTATACTAGCAAAATAAGCATGGCAAAGGCTATCCTTGACTTTTTTATTGAAACTAAAGAAGCAAAACATTATTCTAACTAACATCAAGCAAAAATTAGCAAAATAAAATGACGCTCCAAGCAAAACGCATATCATGTGGCGAATAAAAATATAGCTCCAAGTAAAGTTACCGATGAACGAAGACGAAAGAGGGGATGCCTTCCGGGGCATCCCCAAGCTTAGTTGCTTGGTTGTCCTTGAATATTACCTTGGGGTGCCTTGGGCATCCCCAAGCTTAGGCTCTTTCCACTCCTTATTCCATAGTCCATCGAATCTTTACCCAAAACTTGAAAACTTCAACCACACAAAACTCAAACAAAACTCGTAAACTCTGTTAGTATAAGAAAATAAAACCACCACTTAGGTACTGTAATGAACTCATTCTAAATTCATATTGGTGTGAGACCTACTGTATTCTAACTTTTCTGTGGTTCATACCACTTAATACTAGCCATAGATGCATCAAAATAAGCAAACAACACAATGAAAACAGAATCTGTCAAAAACAGAACAGTCTGTAGTAATCTGTATCAAACGTATACTTATGGAACCCCAAAAATTCTGAAATAAATTGCTGGACCTGAGGAATTTGTATATTAATCATCTTCAAAAAGAATCAACCTAAAATTACTCTCCAGTAAAAAATGGCAGCTATTCTCGTGAGCGCTAAAGTTTCTGTTTTTTTACAGCAAGATCATAAAGACTTCACCCAAGTCTTCCCAAAGGCTCTACTTGGAACTTTATTGAAACAAAAGCTATAAAACATGATTACTACAGTATCATAATCATGTGGACACACAAAAACAGTAAGGATAAATATTGGGTTGTCTCCCAACAAGCGTTTTTTTCTTTAATGCCTTTCTAGCTAGGCATGATGATGACAGTGATGCTCACATAAAAGATAAGAATTAAAACATAAAGAGAGCATCATGAAGCATATTACTAGCACATTTAAGCCTAACACTCTTCCTATGCATAGGGATTTTGTGAGCAAACAACTTATGGGAACAATAATCAACTAGCATAGGATGGCAAAACAAGCATAACTTCAAAATTTTAAGCACATAGGGAGGAAACTTGGCATTATTGCAATTTCTACAAGCATATGTTCCTCCCTCATAATAATTTTCAGTAGCATCATGAATGAATTCAACAATATAACCAGCACCTAAAGTATTCTTTTCATGATCTACAAGCATAGAAAATTTACTACTCTCCACATAAGCAAAATTCTTCTCGTTCGGAATGGTAGTGGGAGCAAACTCAACAAAATAATTATCATGTGAGGCATGATCCAATTGAAAACTAAACTCATGATGACAAGTTTCATGGTTATGATTATTCTTAATAGCATACAAGTCATCACAATAATCATCATAGATAGCAACTTTGTTCTCATAATTAATTGGAACCTCTTCCGAAATAGTGGAATCATCACTAAATAAAGTTGACACTCTTCCAAATCCACTTTCATATTCATCACAATAAGATTCAACATCCTCCAAAATAGTGGGATCAATACTACCTAAAGTTGATACTCTTCCAAACCCACTTTCATCAATATAATCATCATAAATAGGAGGCATGCTTTCATCATAATAAATATTCTCATCAAAACTTGGGGGACTAAAAATATCATATTCATCAAACATAGCTTCCCCAAGCTTGTGACTTTGCATATCATTAGCATCATGGATATTCCAGGAATTCATACTAACAACATTGCAATCATGCTCATCATTCAAAGATTTAGTGACAAACATTTTATAAATTTCTTCTTCTAGCACTTGAGCACAATTTTCCTTACCATCATTCTCACGAAAGATATTAAAAAGACGAAGTGTATGAGACAAACTCAATTCTATTTTTTTAGTTTTCTTTTATAGACTAAACTAGTGATAAAACAAGAAACAAAAAGATTCGATTGCAAGATCTAAATATATACCTTCAAGCGCTAACCTCCCCGGCAACGGCGCCAGAAAAGAGGCACCACTGAGATGCAG
Organism: Triticum aestivum; assembly: GCF_018294505.1. Taxonomy (NCBI): domain Eukaryota; kingdom Viridiplantae; phylum Streptophyta; class Magnoliopsida; order Poales; family Poaceae; genus Triticum; species Triticum aestivum. Next base: position 644,863,391 of record NC_057801.1, read on the forward strand.
GTTCTTTTCATGGCTTGCCCTACAGAACAGATGTTGGACCCCTGACAGACTAGCACGGCGTTGACTAGACCACCAAGAAGCATGTCCGTTCTGCGACCAAGCGAAGGAAAGCATTGGCTGAAGGAAATATGGCCTAGAGGCAATAATAAAGTTATTATTTATTTCCTTATATCATGATAAATGTTTATTATTCATGCTAGAATTGTATTAACCGGAAACTTAGTACATGTGTGAATACATAGACGAAACCTATAGTCCCTAGTATGCCTCTACTTGACTAGCTCGTTAATCAAAGATGGTTATGTTTCCTAACCATAGACATGTGTTGTCATTTGATGGACGGAATCACATCATTAGGAGAATGATGTGATGGACATGACCCATCCGTTAGCTTAGCACTTGATCGTTTAGTATGTTGCTATTGCTTTCTTCATGGCTTATACATGTTCCTATGACTATGAGATTATGCAACTCCCATTTACCGGAGGAACACTTTGTGTGCTACCAAACGTCACAACGTAACTGGGTGATTATAAAGGTGCTCTACAGGTGTCTCCGAAGGTACTAATTGAGTTGGCGTATTTCGAGATTAGGATTTGTCACTCCGATTGTCGGAGAGGTATCTCTGGGCCCTCTTGGTAATGCACATCACTATAAGCCCTGGAAGCAATGTGACTAATGAGTTAGTTGCGGGATGATGCATTACATAACGAGTAAAGAGACTTGCCGTTAACGAGATTGAACTAGGTACGATCGAATCTCGGGCAAGTAACATACTGATGACAGAGGGAACAACGTATGTTGTTATGCGGTTTGACCAATAAAGATCTTTGTAGAATATGTGGGAACCAATATGAGCATCCAAGTTCCGCTATTGGTTATTGATCATAGACATGTCTCGGTCATGTCTACATAGTTCTCGAACCCGTAGGGTCCGCACGCTTAACGTTCGGTAACGATCGGTATTATGAGTTTATGTGTTTTGATGTATAGAAGGTAGTTCGGAGTCCCGGATGAGATCGGGGACATGACTAGGAGTCTCGAAATGGTCGAGACGTAAAGATTGATATATTGGACGACTATATTCGGACATAAGAAAGGTTCCGAGTGATTCGGGTATTTATCGTAGTACCAGAGAGTTACGGGAATTCGCCGGGGAGTATATGGGCCTTATTGGGCTTTAGGGGAAAGAGAGAGGGGAGGCTGCGCCCCCCCCCCAAGGCCTAGTCCGAATTGGACTAGGGGGAGGGGTTGCGCCCCCTCCTTCCTTCTCTTCTCTTTTCCCTTTCCTTGTCTCCTACTCCTACTACATGGAAGGAGGGAATCCTACTCCCGGTGGGAGTAGGACTCCTCCAGGGCGCGCCATAGCTAGGCCGACCCTCCCCCCTCCACCACTCCTTTATATACGTGGCCAAGGGGCACCCCATAGACACAACAATTGATCTCTTGATCTCTTAGCCGTGTGCGGTGCCCCCCTCCACTAGATTCCACCTCGATAATATCGTAGCGGTGCTTAGGCGAAGCCCTGCATCGGTAGCATCATCAACACTGTCAACACACCGTCGTGCTGATGGAACTCTCCCGCAAAGCTCTACTGGATCGGAGTTCATGGGACGTCATCGAGCTAAACGTGTGCTGAACTCGGAGGTGTCGTACGTTCGGTACTTGGATCGGTCGGATCGTGAAGACGTGCGACTACATCAATCGCGTTGTGCTAACGCTTCTGCTTTCGGTCTATGAGGGTACGTGGACAACCCTCTCCCCTCTCATTGCTATGCATCACCATGATCTTGCGTGTGCGTAGGAATTCTTTTGAAATTACTACGTTCCCCAACATTGGCGACATCCTTGTCCAATGTGTCCTTGCGAGGAAGGTATGGACCCGAGCCTGCATGGCGTTGACCAAACAAGAATGGATCTCAACAGGGGCTACAAGGCTTATAGAATGGTGCACAAGTAAGGGTGAAAACAACGGAGAAGGGAAGGATGTTTGTGCCCTAATCCTACTAGGTGGAAACTATGGAAGCATCATAACGCGATGTTCGATGGTGCAACACCGTCGGTGGAAAGTGTACTCCGTAGAATTGAGGTCGAGACTAGATCGTGGAAGTCAACGGGCATTATCAAGGGCGGACATGGAGAGCTTCCTCGGAGCTCTAAGAGTGGGTAGTGAAGTGAGAAGTTAGCACCATGTGAATTGGAACGCATGGAGTTGGGTGTATATATGTATATGTAAACCCATCATGGAGGGGCTCTTTACCGCCTCTCTCTCCTTTAATATAAAGTACGCACACTCATGCGTATTCAAGAAAAAACAAAAATCTTCACTGCACCATAGACACAAAGCCAAAGTATTAAGTAATTAAACCTAACATATAAGTGTGACACAAACAGAAAGAGAACTGAGAAAGATTAATAGACATGGTAGTGTGTTTACCATGGCTAGTTCAGTAGATCATTAGTTGAAGCTTGAAGAATCGAGGATTGAAGCACCCACGTCGCTGTTGATCATACTATAGCATTGAGCAGGGAGGGCGATGACGGCCGGGCGGCAGGAGCCATGACGGCGGCGGCGCAAGGGCTAATCCCACGCACATGCTAATCCCGGAAGAGTGCTAAGTGTTGGAGATCGTTGCAGAAAATAAAAAATTTCTACGCATCACCAAGATCAATCTATGGAGTAACTAGCAACGAGAGAGAGAGGAGTGCATCTTCATACCCTTGAAGACCGCGAGATGGAAGCGTTACAAGAACGTGGATGAGGGAGTCGTACTCGATGCGATTCAGATCGCGGTGGATTCCGATCTTAGCGCTGAACAACGGCACCTCCGCGTTCAACACACGTGCAGCCCGGTGATGTCCCCCGCACCTTGATCCAGCAAGGAGGAGGGAGAGGTTGAGGAAGAGGGGCTCCAACAGCAGCACGACGGCGTGGTGGTGATGGAGTGGCAGTACTCCAGCAGGGCTTCGCCAAGCTCTTGCGGAGGAGGAGAGGTGTTGGGGAGGGGAGGGGTTGCGCCTTGGATGTGGTGCTGGAGCCCTCCCCTTACCCCTCTATTTAGAGGAGGAGGGGGAAGGGGGTCGGCCCCCTCTAGATGAGATCTAGAGGGGGGCCGGCGGCCAAGGGGAGGGGGCTTGCCCCCCAAGCAAGGGGGGCGCCCCCTTTAGGGTTTCCCCCCCAACCCCGAAAGTGCGTTATATCGACTAGAGGGGGGGTGAATAGGCGATTTTTATGAATTCTTCACTGAGGAATTTGCTGGTGAGGAAATTCCTAAATGAAGAACTACTTGCAGCGGAATAAGTACTCAGAAAGGAACATAACATAACACAAGCATAGTCATCATGATGAAATGAAGACAAGCAAAGAGTACAGAAAGCGTAAACACAGGATAACAAGGGAAGAAGACGGACAGACTGAAGAAATAGAGCTGAGGAAATTGAGAAAGTCTTCAGTCAATGTCTTCAAACAGATATGAACAAGCACACAACAACAACATGAGGAAATGAAAGAGTTGAGAAAATAGAACCAGTTAACTCGGTGAAGACAATAATTTGGTAGACCAGTTCCAACTGTTGTCTCAGTTGTACATCTGGTTGGAGCGACTGAGTATTTAAACTCGAGGACACCCAATCCCGGACACACAGTCCTCGCCGTATTCTCCTTGAGCTAAGGTCACACAGACCTCGCCCAATCACTTGTGGTAAGTCTTCAGGTGACTTCTGAACCTTCACAAACTTGGTCACTCGGTGATCCACAATTCCTCTTGGATGCTCTAGACCTTGACGCCTAACCGTCTGGAAGAAGCACAGTCTTCAAAGGAAACAAGCGTCGGATCCACGCAGGATCAATCTCTTCAGTGATGCTCAATCACTTGGGGTTTTGTAGGTTTGGGTTTGGGATTTCCTCACTTGATGATTTTCACTCAAAGTCCTCGGAGGATGGGTTGCTCTCAGATGACAAGTGTCAGTTTCTCTCGGAGCAGCCAACCAACTAGTGGTTGTAGGGGGGCGGCTATTTATAGCCTAGGGAGCAGCCCGACATGATAAGACATAAATTCCCTTGTCTAATATGACCGTTAGGTGGGTAGATATTTTGGAATAGCTGGCGCGTAGCACAGCAACGGTCGGAATATTTGAGGTTCGAATTCCTCAGGGCTATCATGTTCCTCACTTTGTAGGCAATCCGCACTGGCGAATTCCTAAATCTTCAGTGAGAACAAATTCCTCAGAGACCAGAAGAACTTCGTCTCTGTCACTGAAGAATATGGTTGAACTGTGCGAGATTTCCAATGGCTTCACTTGAAGGGATTGGTAGGTGTAGGATTTTGAGTTGAGCATCACATGGAAATTTCTCCTTAGTATTTCCTCGACCCCCTTTAACAGTACGGTGTTTCCTATGACTCAAGAAAGATAAAATGAAACTATGAAAACAAAAGTCTTTGCGCTTCATGTTCCTCGAATGATTACCAAGTCTTCAAGGTCACACCAGTTTCTTCACTTTCAAAGTCTTCAGAAAGTCTTCAGAAAACCAAAGTCTTCAGTCGAAGAACTTCATTTTTAGGGGTCGACTTTCTCTGTAAATATCAAACTCCTCATAGACTTATAGACCTGTGTACACTCACAAACGCATCAGTCCCTTAACCTATAAGTCTTCAATACACCAAAATCACTAAGGGGCACTAGATGCACTTACAATCTCCCCCTTTCTGGTTATTGATGACAATATAGGTTAAGTTTTCAACGGGGATAAAAATGTGAAGTGTAAATACTGATATTGAGGAATTTGATTGCAAGATATAGAAGAACACCCCCTGAAGATGTGCATAGTGAGGAATTTGCTTTGAAGCAATGCACACTTGAAGAGTATAATCATGGAGATCTCCCCCTATATCTTGTAATTCATACACGCATTTGATATATAATATGTAGAATTTGAAATGCATGAAAAATATGGTGACTGATGTAATTCAGCATGCATTCATTAACATTAATGAGGAATAAGCATGCAGAAGAACACAGCAAAAGTATCAAGCCACCATAGAGTTTAAGATTACAACTCGATCCAGCATAGTCATCAGAAAAACAAGAGTTGTAACTTAGCAAAAAAAACGCACATATATAGACCCGCTTGAAGACTAACTCAAATTTCTCCCCCTTTGTCCTCGAATGACCAAAAGGGTTGAAACTGAGGACTAACGCCCCTGAAGAATTTCATGATGATGGAGGAGCGCCAGTGTTGACAGGGTCTTGAGTCGTTGTAGGGCCTGCTGCAGTGTCGTCCAAATCTTCATGCTCGTCCCTGGCGCGTGATGAAGAATATGAGCTGGCCACCATGGAAGGAACCTTGACCCTCTTGTATTTCTTCGGTGGAGGTGCCGACCAGTTAAAGTCTTCCTTGAAGCCCATTTGCTTCAGATCTTCTTCACCATATAGATGTGACAGAATAGCCCAGGTGCGATCAAACACTTCATGGAGATAGTAGTGGTTTTTCTTCACTGCATTATGTGTAGAGGTCATGTTGTGAAGAATAGAGCCAAACTGACGCTTAACCCATTTGTGGTTCTGATCGACCTTCTGGTGAAGACTTATAAGCAGTTCTCGGTCGGTCATCACACGAGGAGCGGTAGCTTGAGGACTTGACTTTGGAGCATTGGCAGCAGAATCATGTATGGCAGAGTCATCATTGGTGGAATAGGATGCAGCTTTGCGGAACACCATCCAATGGACGAATGCCTTCATCGATCACAGCAGGTGACTTGCCCTTCTCATCAGATGAGGAAATAGTCCACTTGAGGACTTCAATTGGGGGCAAGTAACTGCCATGGTTAAGAGTATCAGCCTTATAGTTGAGTGAAGTCCTTGATCTGAGGAATCTCATGATCCATGGTGCGTAAGGCTTCAGCTCAAACGGTGAAAGTGCAACATTCGCAAGAGTCTTCATCATCCCCACAATTTCTTCATCTGAAGAATCATGTCCTTTGATTGGGCTGATAGTCTTCGTCAAAATGCGGTAAATGGTTCTGGGCACATACAGCAAATCCTTCACGAGGAATTTGGTCCTTTGAGCTTCTCCAGGCTTCAGCGGCTTCATGAGCACTTGCATATAGTGATCTGTAAGTTCAGGTTCATCATACAGACAGCATGCGCCTTCTGGTGGAGGACTGATTGGCAAGGCACGAAGCAATTCAAAGGCAGGTGCCTTGTAGTGAGTGTTTTCAGTCATCTAGTCCAACACCCAAGAGTTGACGTCAGCAGCGTTGCCTGTGATGCGCAAAGTTGCATAGAACTGAAGAATAAGCTCTTCATTCCAATCAACGATGTCAGTGCAGACATTCAGCAAGCCTGCATTGTGAAGCATATTGAGAACCGGCGTGAAGCAAGGCATAGATTCCATGTCCATGTGAGGAATGTGCTCATGATCGAAGATTTTGTCCTTGTCAAAGAGAAGTGAGGAATAGAAGTTTGTCTGGCTGGTAGTCCAGAAACGCTTCCTTCTAAGACGAGCATTCTCATAGGGGTTGAATTCAGTGAAGAATATGTGCTCGCCGAAGAAATCATTAGCCTTGAATTTTGGCTTCTTGGAGAAGAGATTCTTTGGCTTTGGCTGAGGACTGTCAGTGATTTGCAGTATCACCTCAGGAATCGCAATCTCAGGTTCCTCATGTTGAGGAATTTCAGTTTCTTCTGCAGTTGCAGCCTTAGCCATGTCTTCTTCATTTTGATTTTCATCAGCGCTAGTGGCTGGAATTTCCTCATTGACGGACGGGGTTGCACGAGGTTCATCAGATTCCACTCGTACTTCTGTAGCGGTTGGAGACTGAGGAACAGCTTGGAGAGGAGTGAACAAGGGAGAATTGGGGTGCTGACTTTCCCAAAAGTCATCATTCAGCACAGGAGTGGTACACCCAATGTCCACATCCTCACCTTCAAGTTCTTCAACACCTGCCTCTTCAGCAGTGAACTGAGGCATCAGTGAGGAAATGACTGGGGTTGAAGGGAACGCATCCACTTCAATTTCTTCGTCCAACTGCTCTGTAGAATCAGCAGATGGAGTTTCTTCATCAGATTCCTCAGGAATCTCATATTCTTCACCAAAAGGAACAAGGTCCTTTGATGGCATTGATGAGACAGGAATAGCATCAATTGGATTGTCAATTGAACTGATCAGTGTCTTCATCTTCTTCAGAGCTGAAGAATTTGAAGAGGTTGATGCCTTCCTTTTCTTCATCGCTGCATGTTCCGCAGCCTTTATCTTCTTCACATCTAATGCAGATGGAAGGATCGGAGTATGAGTAGGTACAGGAGGTGCATTTTCTTCAGGCGTAACTATTGCAGTTGCCCTGACTTGTTCATTTTCTTGAGGCGCATCAATAGTGGATGCCCTGGCAATATCATCAGCGGCTGGAATGGAGTCACAGCCCTGGAACTTTCATTTTCTTCAGCAGCCTGACTGATGTCAGCGGTGCTGGCATGTTCTTCAGTAGGCTGGGCAGATGCTTCAGCCTAAGGAATTTCAACATTCACCGGAGCAACGGCAGTTGAAGAGAAAGTCTCCGTCAGATTGACAAAACGAACCTTTGCTCCCTTCCAATCAACATGGTAGCGATCGAAATCATCACTCAATTTCTTGATCTCAGCTTGTACAGAAATGAGTTGTTCTGGAGTGAGAGTGAGGACATTGTCCTTGAGGAAGCGCTGTTTCTTGTATTGCACTTTCTTCAGCCTTCTTTCTTCTTGATACTTCCACTTCTCTTCCTCGATGAAGTGAGTCAGAACATGACTTTGACCAGGAGTGAGATTCATCTCCGGCAAAGGTGTAGTGGGGTCCTTGTGCCATAGGTCAACAAATTCAAGGATCAACTTGGGATCCAGAAGTAGTGGCACATTGCTGCCTTTGGCTCTAGTGGCCTTGGCTTGCCTATCCCTGATGATTTCAGCAAGTTCTTCATCATTAGCCTCATCATCATCAGAGAGGATTTGGAAGGCAACCTACTTCTTGTGAGGACTTGGGCGAAAGCCTCGTCCAGCAGTGTCATTTTTCTTCAGCAGGGATGGACCGGCTGAGGAACTTGGTGCAGCAGTGGAGCTAGCAGATGCTCCTGAGGCAATAGAGATGCCTTGAGTTCTTTGGCACATGGCAAGATGCACAGGTGCCGAAGATTTTGTTGCAGCAGCCGAAGACTTTGTCGGAGGAACTGAGGACTTTGGAGGAGGAGGAGTAGACTGAGGAATTGGCCGTGAGGGCTTTGAAGAATCTGGCCTTGAGGGCATTGCTGAGGAGCTTGGCCGTGAGGGCATTAAATAAGAAGCACTAGAATTGTGGGCAGGCTTCTTTGGCATAGCCTTCCTGGGCTTACTACCAGAGGCCTCAGCAGTGTTAGCAGCAGCAGCAGAGTCTTCATTGAATTTCCTCACTGACTCTTTTGCTTGCTTGGCTAGTTTGGCCTGGCGCCTAGCCCATTCAGCAGCATAGTCCTCACCACGCTTGAGGCTGGTGGGATCCGCCAGTTGGCCAGGTCTCAATGGAGGTCTTGAGCATGGAGGGTTGAGCGCGAATTTCTTCATGTACTTGGGAGTGACATATCTGTACTCCCTCCAATCTCGTGCCCATCTCCTCTCAATACGTTGTATGTGCACTTTGCGTTGATTCATGTCCTCCTTGCCAAACTTGGCCTCATCTGGAGTGCAATATCCAGCATATATATCCTCAGGGATTTCAAACGCTGTGTTGACCTCAGGCCTTTTTCCTCCCTTTTGTGGCTTGGTGTCGTCAGCCATTTTCTTCAGCTGAGGATTAACAACTGAAGTTTCTGAAGATGTATGCAACTTTTCTTCGAGGAACGCTGCAAATGAGTTAAGTTGATGAGAACCTAGTGATTCAGCAGCGGACATTTGTACCTATGAACAGAGTATAGTTGCGAGGAATTTGGAGAGGTCATATGCGTTCTCAGAAGATTTTAAAAAGAATAGGTTTGAGGAATTTGACCGATGAGTCTTGAAGAATTTCGCTAAGCGTTCTTTATCTCGGGTTCCAGAGTTGTACAGATTTGAAAATCCACACAATTGAGGAATCTTGAAGAAAATCATTGCTTAGAGAAATGAATCAAGAACAGATAACATGTGAGGTGTTTTAGTGTGTGAAGATTTGAAGAATAAACACCTTTGAAGATTTTTTGGAAAACACATGAATCAAAGCGGGCAATAAAAGTAACTTTTAATTACCCGAAGTGAAGAACACGACAAACTGGGAAGTGTTGAGGTGAAGCTCGTCCGTTCAGATCTTCCACACCCTAAGTCGGCAGAGGAAGACAACTACGGCGGCGGCGGAGTGAAGAAATCCGCAACCGGCACGAGTACGACGGCGACGAGGTCGAGGCAGTGAAGCTCTTCCTCACCGGCAACGATGAAGTAGCAGCGGCGCTAGGGTTTGGGAAGCTCGAGCGGGAGAGAGGTCGAGCAGAGTAAAAGTGAAGTGAGGAAGAGGCAGGGGTATTTATAGCGGCAGTGAAAAACTGTTCGCCCGAGGATTTCGGACGAACGTGCCCCTGGCTCTTCTCATTCGGGTGACATATGTCACCCACGTACTGTGAGGTGGCGAACGTGTAGGATCGTGGGTGAATAGATAAGTATTTGTCATGAGAAGCGGAATGGTTTGAGCGGCAAAGCCGAAAATTTAGATAAGATAAGTTTTAATTTTACCGTTCGCAATTTCTTCAGCTGTCAAGGACATAGTGAAGATTTTGAACGAGTTTCAAATCAGAACGCACATGAAGAATTTGTGAATAGACTGGGTTGAGTTTAGCATAGAGGGGGAAGGGTCCGATCACATTCACTTAGCAAAAAAGTCAACTTGAAGAATTAGCAATAAGTGAATGTTGTAGAGGACATAAACTCATATATATATATATATATATTCAACTGAAAACAAACGATGGAAATAGTGAAGTCAATGCAAGTTGAAGAATTTGAAAGAAACTGAGGAATTTCAAAAACTGAAGAAAAACTCAAATTGAAGATTTTCAACTTTTGTGGTGGCGTAACCCACCATATAAGAAAGTTGGCTTCAGACACCGCGTACAATTGTCATAGGGCTCTGAGAGTCAATTTCTTCATTAATTTCTTCACACTTTGAGGGTTAGTCTTCATTGATTGAAGAAAAACGTTACTTTGTGTGTTGTGCATCTAAGTCATCAAGTTAGCATAAATGTTAGGATGAGTGTCCATTTCAGAGAACATTCAAAGATTCTAGGATATTTAGCTCACACCGCAACTTGCTAAATCTCTTCTCATCCAAGGGCTTAGTGAAAATATCGGCCAGTTGATCTTCAGTTCTTGCATGGCAGATGGAGATATCGCCCTTCAACACATGATCGCGAAGAAAATGATGACGAATCTGGATGTGATTTGTCTTCAAGTGCTAAACTGGGTTGCGAGAAATCTTGATTGCGCTCTCATTGTCACAGTAGAGATGCACATTCTTCACGTTGATGCCATAGTCCTTGAGTGTTTGCTTCATCCATAGTAATTGAGCACAGCACAATCCAGCAGCAATGTACTCAGCTTCTGCAGTGGAGAGAGATACGCAGTTCTGTTTCTTCGAGGACCAACATACCAAAGATCGTCCGAGGAAATGGCAAGTGCCTGACATTGACTTGCGGTCCACGCGATCGCCAGCATAGTTAGAGTCTGAATATCCAACGAGATCAAATGAAGAGCCCTTGGGATACCATAATCCAAGTGTTGGTGTGTGAGCTAGATATTGAAGAATATGCTTCACAGCCTTATGGTGTGATTCCTTCGGTGTAGCATGAAATCGGGCAGACATGCAAACACTAAGCATAATATCTGGCCTAGATGCACATAGGTACAATCATGGAACGGTATACCTTTTGATTGAAGTCTTGACCATTTTCATCAGTGCATAGATGGCCATTTGTGGGCATTGGAATTTTGACCCCTTTGCAATCTTGCATGCCGAATTTCCTCAATACTTCTTTGAGGTATTTCTCCTGCGATATGAATATACCATTGTGTTGTTGACAAATTTGAAGACCTAAGAAGAATTTTAATTCTCCCATCATAGACATTTGATATTCTTCACTCATCATATAGGCAAATTCATCACTATAACATTGGTCAGTACAGCCAAAAATAATATCATCAACATATATTTGGCACACAAAAAATTCACCATCATAGGATTTAGTGAAAAGAGTTGGATCGAGTGAACCGAGTTTCAAGCCTTTCTTCATGAAGAATGTAACGCCCCGGATTCGATGCGCCAGGTGTCTGCCAGTTATTCATCGTAGTTTCCATGTCATTTGCTTGCGTGTTGCATTTTATCATGCCATCATGTGCATTTCATTTTGCATACGTGTTCGTCTCATGCATCCAAGCATTTTCCCCGTTGTCCATTTTGCAATCCGGCACTCCTATGCCCTCCGGCGTCCCCCTTTTGTCTTTCGTTGTGAGCGGGTGTTAAACTGTCTCGGAATGGCCCGAGGATTGTCAAGCGGCCTTGGTATAGCACCGGTAGACCGCCTGTCAAGTTTCGTGCCATTTGGAGTCCGTTTGATACTCCAACGGTTAACCGGGTAACCGTAAAGCCCCTTTCTCTTTGAAGCCCAACACCTCTTCCCACAGCCCACCAAACCCAGCAAACTCCCCTCCATGCTCTCGGTCGTTCGATCACGAACGTGTGGGCGAAAACCGCTCCTCATTTGGACTCTCCTAGCTCCCAGAATCTATAAATAGCCCCCTCCCCCGAAATTCGCGGATCAAATCCTACCCTAACCCTAGCTTCTCCCTCCTCTGCGCCGCCGGACAAAAATCCCACCGACGGACATGTCCGCCGCCACCGTCCGCCCTCTCCGTGCCGCCACGTGGCTGCGCCGCCGCCCCTGCGCCGCCGGCCCACTGGGCCCGCCT
>NC_057801.1:644875677-644882889 GCF_018294505.1 Triticum aestivum
CGCCCCGCCGTGGCCCGCCTCCGCCTCCGCTCCGCCCCGCCGGCGTCGCCTCCCTCGCCGGGATCCGACCGTCTGCGCCTCGTCTCCGGCCGCGGAGCTCGTCGGAGGAGCTCCGCGCCGCGCCCCGCGTCGTCCCTCGCCAGGATCCGGCCGGATCCGGCGAGATCCGACCCGGATCCGCCCGTCTTCGGCGACCCCGCCATCTTCGGCGTGTTTTCCGGCGAGATCCGCCTTGCCTCGAAGTTCGTGCAAGCTAGAGGTTGACCCCCGACAATCCCTAAGTCCCGAAATATTTTTACATTATCATGTCATGTTCATCGCATCATATCTCTACATCCGTAGCTCCGTTTTGTGCGTGTAATATGTCAAATTGTTCGTCTCAACGAGTACTTCATTTCCTTCAATTGCACCATGTTCATTTGAGCTCATCTTGATGCCTGAATCATCATTGCAAGAGTGCTTCATAATGTTGTCTGCTGTCTGTTAACAGAACTTGCTCTTTTTTCGTTTTTGCCATGATTGATGTGTGCATCCTATGAGGTTGATGTCTACATATTTTTTGAACTATGCCATGCCATCTTTACAGGGGTGCTTACCATGTATTTTTGTGATCAATGTGGTGACTAGCACAAGCATGCAAACTAGGCATCGTGATGTTGCTGATTTTAGTCCCTGTTCTGCTGTTATTTTGATGCCATGTAAACTTGATGCTACAGAGAGATCCATGCATATTTTGAGATACTTCAGTAAGGGTGTTTTGAACATATGGTTATGTTCTATCCATTCATGCCCCTGGTTGCAATTATGGAGTGGTCTAGCATGTCATTTTCGTGCTCTACTTTTGCTTCAAAATGTTTCCTGGCAGATTGTTTACATGTTATTCAATTTTGCCAAGGTTGTTGTAGTTGATCCTTGCATGCTATGAACTTGTTCTTGCCTTGGTTTGTTTCATAAACATGTCTTCTTGCTGATGCTATGCTTATCTTGTCATGCAATAACTTGTTGAGTGAATCGAGCTCGTGAAGTAGTGTACTTGTTGTTGATGTTTTGCTAGGTTGAATCTGTTATTTCATGATGCTATGTAAACGTGCTGCTACAAGTCATTCTATGCATAATCTGGAGATGTTCACTAAGGTTGTTTTGTTATACATGTCATGCTCTATCCATCCTTGCCCCTGGTTGCATTTATAGCCTGCTGTAGCTTGTTCATATCTTGCTCCAAAGTTGCTAAATAATGTTGTTGTCAGCCTGTTAACATTAAGTTCAGTTGTTGCCATGATTGTTGCTAGTGATCCATGCACCCTATGGACTTCCTCTTGCCATGCTTAGCTTCATAATCATGTATTCTTACTGTTGGTTGCCTTGCCATGACATGTATTGCTCTGTGGTGAGTGGTACAAGCTCATCTACATGCCTACTTAATGCTTTTTCTGCCATGTATGAATCTGTAATATAACTTGCTATGCTTACATGGGTGCCATCATATTTTCTGATCCATTTTGGCTTATGGTCAGTAAAGGACTTTTGATCTATGCATTTAGTAGTATCATGCCATGCCTTTGTTTGCCATGATAAGTTCCTGTAACATGTTGTTTGATAGCTCTAAACATTGCAACCTGATGTTATTTTCTGCAAAGTCTGAAACTATCATCGTTTGCAATCTTGCCATGTGTGTTTGAGCATGTTCTAGTGACTTCTGGAGATAGCTCAGTGTTCATGGTTTGTTATGATTTACCTGTACATCACGCCCATGCATTTTGTTTTCTTGTTGAGGTCCTGTAGCATGTTGTTTTGATGCTTGCAATATGCCTAGTTGTTGTTTTGGACAGATTGTTGCTATAACTTGTTTCATGTGTGTGTGTTGAACCGTTGCTCCGTTTTGAGTGTGCTCTATATGAAACTTGCTTGATTTTGCATGTAGTTTCATATTATCATGTTGCATCCATGTTTGAGAGTGTTTGCTTGATGTTTGTATGCATTTTGCATCAATGCCATGTGTAACTTGTTTTGCTCATATCTTCTAGGCCGTAGCTCCTTATCTAATGAACTTTATATGTAACTTGACTAGAATCTCATGTAGATCATCTTTGTGCACCTTAACTTGTTGTTTAACAACTTGAACATAAGGTTTATTCAGATCTGGACCAACTTCGAAACTTGCATATGAGGACTTACCGGAATTGCTATATGTTGTTCCCGGCCTCATTTAAACTTGCCTTGATGTGTTGCCCTTGTTTTGCATCATCTATTGCCATGAGTAGCTTCATGTAGTCTTGTCTTGCATCATGCTTGTTCGTGCATCATGCCGTGTTCATGTGTGGTGTGTTTACCATGTTGTGTGCTTCTTCTCGATAGTTCCCATTTCGTTGCGATCGTGAGGATTCGTTCATCTACGCTTGGTTCTTCTTCGTGGCTTCATCTTCTTCATGGACTCGTTCTTCTTCCTTGCGGGATTTCAGGCAAGATGACCGCTACCCTGGATCTCACTACTATCATTGCTATGCTAGATGCTTCGTTCTATCGCTATGCTGCGTTACCTATCTTTTGCTCATCAAGCCTTCCCAAATTGCCATGAACCTCTAACCTGTGACACCCTTCCTAGCAAACCATTGCTTGGCTATGTTACCGCTTTGCTCAGCCCTCTTATAGCGTTGCTAGTTGCAGGTGAAGTTGAAGATTGCTCCTTGGTGGACAGGATTATATTGGGATATCACAATATCTTTTATATTATTAATGCATCTATATACTTGGTAAAGGGTGGAAGACTCGGCCTTATGCCTGGTGTTTTGGTCCACTCTTGCCGCCCTAGTTTCCGTCATACCGGTGTTATGTTTCCGAATTTTGCGTTCCTTACGCGGTTGGGTGATTTATGGGATCCCCTTGACAGTTCGCTTTGAATAAAACTCCTCCAGCAAGGCCCAACCTTGGTTTTACCATTTGCCTCACCACCACCTATACCCTTCCCTTGGGTCGGCCAACCCGAGGGTCATCTTTATTTTAGCCCCCCCCCCCGGGCCAGTGCTTGTCTAAGTGTTGGTCCGAACCGAGCAACCTGCGGGGCCACCTCGGGGAAACTCAAAGTCTGGTTTTACTCGTAGCTTGACTTATCCGGTGTTGCCCTGAGAATGACATATGTGCAGCTCCTATCGGGATTGTCGGCGCATTGGGCGGCTTTGCTGGTCTTGTTTTACCATTGTCAAAATGTCTTGTAAACCGGGATTCCATGACTGATCGGGTCTTCCTGGGAGAAGGTATATCCTTCGTTGATCGCGAGAGCTTGTCATGGGCTAAGTTGGG
Organism: Triticum aestivum; assembly: GCF_018294505.1. Taxonomy (NCBI): domain Eukaryota; kingdom Viridiplantae; phylum Streptophyta; class Magnoliopsida; order Poales; family Poaceae; genus Triticum; species Triticum aestivum. Next base: position 644,878,975 of record NC_057801.1, read on the forward strand.
ACACCCCTGCGTGGTATAATCTTTTGAAAGCCGTGCCTGCGGTTATAGGCAGATGGGAATTTGTTAATGTCCGGTTGTAGATAACTTGACACCAGATCCAAATTAATACGCATCAACCACGTCTGTAGCCATGATGGTCTCTTCTCGGTGGAGTCCAGGAAGTGAACACAGTTTTGGGTTATGTTTGACGTAAGTAGGTGTTCAGGATCACTTCTTGATCATTGCTAGCTTCACCACCATTCCTTTTGCTCTCTTCTCGCTCTTATTTGCGTATGTTAGCCACCATATCATGCTTAGTCGCTGCTGCAGCCTCACCACTTTACCCCTTCCTTTCCCTTTAAGCTTTGCTAGTCTTGATACCCATGGTAATGGGATTGCTAAGTCCTCGTGGCTCACAGATTACTACAACAACAGTTGCAGGTACAGGTTTATGCGATGATCTTGATGCGAGAGCGATGTTTGCTTGTCTTGGAGTTCTTCTCCTGCTTCTTCTTCGATCAGGGGATAGGTTCCAGGTCGGCAGCCTGGGCTAGCAGGGTGGATGTCGTTTGAGTTTTTGTTTGTGTTTCATCCGTAGTCGGATGTTGCTCTAATGTATTGTCATGTTGTATTCGTGTGGCATTGTATGCCTTATGTATGTATCCCCATCTATTATGTAATGTTGATGTAATGATATCCACCTTGCAAAAGCGTTTCAATATGCGGTTCTATCCTTGGTGGGACCTTCGAGTTCCTTTTGGATAGGGTCGCATATTGGGCGTGACAAGTTGGTATCAGAGCCTCGACCGACCCTAGGAGCCCCCTTGATTGATCGTGTAGTTTGGCCGTTGTTGAGTCTAGAAGAAAACTGTTTTTCGGAGTCTAGTTATATCAGAGAGTAGGAATTCTTTTTACTCCTCAGCCCCTTCATCGTTCTGGTGAGGAATCTTGACGTAGGTGTTTTGAATTACTCCTCTTCCCCTTCAAATTTTCTTTAGGATCACGTGGTTAGTTTCGTGAGTTGTCCATCCTCTTTTATCCAGTGCATTTCTCGTCAAGTCGACTCGGGCCTCTTCATCTTTGAGTTCAATCCTCAGTTGTTTTCTTTCCCACCCGCCCACCCTTTTTCTCCTCAGAGCCGGAGTCCGTAATCGAGTATCCATCCTAGTCGTGCGAAGTCTTTGTTTTCTTTCTTCAATGATTTCAACCGGTGTTTTCTCTTCAAGATATTCGTCGATTTCCCCTTCCAAGTTCCCTTTGTTTTCTCGCCCTCCCACCCTTTTTCTTCCTGGAGTCTAACTCTCTCTCGACCATCAATTTCATTCGTGCGGAGCCTCTTCAGTCTTCCATCAATTATTTCAACCGGTGAATTCTCGTCTTGGTGGACATTCTTCATCTCTTTTCTTCTCCGGTGGACTCAATTTAAGTTTTTTTAGGGTTGATCACATTCTTTTCCTTGGTTAAAGTGTTTTCCCTGCTCGTTCGCCTCTCGCCAGTTTATCCTTCCGGAGTGTTCAAGATATATCAGGAGATTCGTTTGTGTTCTAATTAATTCGAGGTTGTCACCTCATTCAAACATTTCAATTATTTCGGTGCATCATCTATCTGTTCATCATCCCTTTTCAACGGTGTTTTCTTTTAGTGGGCCCTAACCCACAGGTCTTTTCCCAGGATCTTACCTGGCTCTTCTAAGTATTCCGAAGCCATTCCAAATTCTTTTCAAGTGTGATGTAAGAATGAATTTCATCAGTCACATTTCTTCTCCAAGATCGCTTTCAAATCATTTCATTGTTGGCTCAACCTCTTCGTTTTTCATTCTCCCGGAGTATCTCAATAATTTTGGTGGTGTTTTCCCGTCGTCATTGAAGACCGAAGAAGAGTTTTTCCTCTCAATCTTGCATGTTCTCCCGAAGATTCGTGGTTCTAGCTTCATGCTATCCTCTCGAATTATTCCATTTGTCAGATATTCTTTTCTTAACCATCCGGAGTTTGTCAGGAGTTGTTTCTCCATTTCTTTTCATCGGAGGCCATCATTCCAGTTTTCGTTCTCTAATTATCCCGGTGCTTCGTTCAAGTATTCTTCAATCAGTTCGCAATCTCTAAGTTCTCGTCTCTCTAAATCCCTTCAATCATATTTGTTCTTCTAATTCTTCCCGGTGATTCATTCTCTTTCATCAGTCATTTTCGAATTCTTACGGTGGTTCGTTCAATATTCTTTTCCTTGATTATCATTTTAATTCATTCGTTCTTTTCAATCCTACCGGTGGTTCATGAAGACTTTCTCAAGTTTTGCGCCATATTCCCCCTTAATCCTTTTCAAGAAGAATAAGTAGTATGCAAAATCCATTGCTTGTCATCAATTTAATTTGATGAAGGACAAGCATACAATAAATCTTATTCTTATTTCCTCAAAGTGAGTAATCCCTTCCTTCGGAGTTTGTTCGTGAGGAATAAATTCTAGTTCCAAGTGTTTTCATCTTTTCTTTTCCGGAGTTCAAATCTTCCTCAGCCATTTCGTCGGAACCTCCATCTAAATCACCGCAAGGCTCATCTTATTCTTTTCCTTCATTCTATCTCATCATCCTTTTGTTACCGGAGTTCCTCATGGTGGTTCTTCATGATTTAATTCATTCCCTCAAGAGTTCATCAAGATTTTGTTGGAGGAGTTCAAGTATCTTTTCTTCTCCCGTCTTGAAGAGCAAATAATTCTTCATTTTCTTTTGAAGTGCAGTTTTGCATTTTTTCATTCCTCTCAGCTATCCAATCATTTCAGTTTGTGGCCAGTTATCACCTTATGATCTTGAGATGTTACCTATAAGACCACAACAAGCTTATTCTTTTCGTTGTTGATTTTCTCAACAACTCCATTCAATCCTTCCTTCTAAGTTCTTTTCATTCAACTCTTTCAATTCTTTCCGGAGGTTTTGTGTCACTTCTTCATCAAGTATCATTCCATCCTCTCAAGTTCATGTCTTCATTCCTTCCATTTTCAATCTGTGTGCTGCCTAAATCGTTTCAGTCTTATTCGTTTCTTATCTCGTTCTAGCCGGAGTGGTTTCATAGTCTATCTGATTCCGTGAGCTTTCGATTCTCGTCATTCTCGTCGTTCCTCTCTTATTCTCGAGTGCTCTCGATTCTTTGCTTCTTCTCTTGAGTTCTTGTTTCACCTCATCCCTTTTCCCTTCCGTCTCGGTCCTAAGATCTCGGGACGAGATCTCTCGTTAGTGGAGGAATGTTGTAACGCCCCGGATTCGATGCGCGAGGTGTCTGCCAGTTATTCGCCGTAGTTTCCATGTCATTTGCTTGTGTGTTGCATTTTATCATGCCATCATGTGCATTTCATTTTGCATACGTGTTCGTCTCATGCATCCGAGCATTTTCCCCGTTGTCCGTTTTGCAATTCGGCACTCCTATGCCCTCCGGCGTCCCCCTTTTGTCTTTCGTTGTGAGCGGGTGTTAAACTGTCTCGGAATGGCCCGAGGATTGTCAAGCGGCCTTGGTATAGCACCGGTAGACCGCCTGTCAAGTTTCGTGCCATTTGGAGTCCGTTTGATACTCCAACGGTTAACCGGGTAACCGTAAAGCCCCTTTCTCTTTGCAGCCCAACACCTCTTCCCACAGCCCACCAAACCCAGCAAACTCCCCTCCATGCTCTCGGTCGTTCGATCACGATCGTGTGGGCGAAAACCGCTCCTCATTTGGACTCACCTAGCTCCCAGAATCTATAAATAGCCCCCTCCCCCGAAATTCGCGGATCAAATCCTACCCTAACCCTAGCTTCTCCCTCCTCTGCGCCGCCGGACAAAAATCCCACCGATGGACATGTCCGCCGCCACCGTCCGCCCTCTCCCGTGCCGCCACGTGGCTGTGCTGCCGTCCCCGCGCCGCCGGCCCACCGGGCCCGCCTCCGGCCCCCGAGGGACGTTCTGCGCGCCG
>NC_057801.1:644883241-644926784 GCF_018294505.1 Triticum aestivum
GTCGCCTCCGCGCCGCCCCGCCGTGGCCCGCCTCCGCCTCCGCTCCGCCCTGCCGGCGTCGCCTCCCTTGCCGGGATCCGACCAGCTGCGCCTCATCTCCGGCCGCGGAGCTCGCTGGAGGAGCTCCGCGCCGCGCCCCGCGTCGTCCCTCGCCGGGATCCAGCCGGATCCGGCGAGATCCGGCCCGGATCCGCCCGTCTCCGGCGACCCCGCCATCTCCGGCGTGTTTTCCGGCGAGATTCGCCTCGCCTTGAAGTCCGTGCAAGCTAGACGTTGACCCCCGAAAATCCCCCTGTCCCGAAATATTTTGACATTATCATGCCATGTTCATCGCATTATATCTCTGCATCCGTAGCTCCGTTTTGTGCGTGTAATATGTCAAATTGTTCGTCTCAACGAGTACTTCATTTCCTTCCATTGCACCATGTTCATTTGAGCTCATCTTGATGCCTGAATCATCATTGCAAGAGTGCTTCATAATGTTGTCTGCTGTCTGTTAACAGAACTTGCTCTTTTGTCATTTTTGCCATGATTGATGTGTGCATCCTATGAGGTTGATGTCTACATGTGTTTTGAACTATGCCATGCCATCTTTACAGGGGTGCTTACCATGTATTTTTGTGATCAATGTGGTGACTAGCACAAGCATGCAAACTAGGCATCGTGATGTTGCTGATTTTAGTCCCTGTTCTGCTGTTATTTTGATGCCATATAAACTTGATGCTACAGAGAGATCCATGCATATTTTGAGATACTTCATTAAGGGTGTTTTGAACATATGGTTATGCTCTATCCATTGATGCCTCTGGTTGCAATTATGGAGTAGTCTAGCATGTCATTTTCGTGCTCTACTTTTGCTTCAAAATGTTTCCTGGCAGATTATTTACATGTTATTCAATTTTGCCAAGGTTGTTGTAGTTGATCCTTGCATGCTATGAACTTGTTCTTTCCTTGGTTTGTTTCATAAACATGTCTTCTTGCTGATGCTATGCCTATATTGTCATGCAATGACTTGTGGTGAGTGAATCGAGCTCGTGAAGTAGTATACTTGTTGTTGCTGTTTTGCTAGGTTGAATCTGTTATTTCATGATGCTATGTAAATGTGCTGCTACAAGTCATTCTATGCATAATCTGGAGATGTTCACTAAGGTTGTTTTGTTATACATGTCATGCTCTATCCATCCTTGCCCCTGGTTGCATTTATAGCCTCCTGTAGCTTGTTCATATCTTGCTCCAAAGTTGCTAAATAATGTTGCTATCAGCCTGTTAACATTAAGTTCAGTTGTTGCCATGATTGTTGCTAGTGATCCATGCACCCTACTTAATGTTGTTTCTGCCATGTATGAATCTGTAAGATAACTTGCTATGCTTACATGGGTGCCATCATATTTTCTGATCCTTTTTGGCTTATGGTCAGTAAAGGACTTTTGATCTATGCATTTAGTAGTATCATGCCATGCCTTTGTTTGCCATGATAAGTTCCTGTAACATGTTGTTTGATAGCTGTAAACATTGAACCTGATGTTATTTTCTGCAAAGTCTGAAACTATCATCGTTTGCAATCTTGCCATGTGTGTTTGAGCATGTTCTAGTGATTTCTGGAGATAGCTCAGTGTTCATGTTTTGTTATGCTTTACTTGTACATCATGCCCATGCCTTTTGTTTTCTTGTTGAGGTCCTGTAGCATGTTGTTTTGATGCTTGCAATATGCCTAGTTGTTGTTTTGGACAGATTGTTGCTATAACTTGTTTCATGTGTGTGTGTTGAACCGTTGCTCCGTTTTGAGTGTGCTCTATATGAAACTTGCTTGATTTTGCATGTAGTTTCATATTATCATGTTGCATCCATGTTTCGGAGTGTTTGCTTGATGTTTGTATGCATTTTGCATCAATGACATGTGTAACTTGTTTTGCTCATATCTTCTAGGTCGTAGCTCCTTATCTAATGAACTTTATATGTAACTTGACTAGAATCTCATGTAGATCATCTTTGTGCATCTTAAATTGCTGTTTAACAACTTGAACATAAGGTTTATTCAGATCTGGACCAACTTCGAAACTTGCATATGAGGACTTACCGGAATTGTTATATGTTGTTCCCGGCCTCATTTAAACTTGCCTTGATGTGTTGCTCTTGTTTTGCATCATCTCTTGCCATGATTAGCTTCATGTAGTCTTGTCTTGCATCATGCTTGTTCGTGCATCATGCCGTGTTCATGTGTGGTGTGTTTACCATGTTGTGTGCTTCTTCTCGATAGTTCTCATTTCGTTGCGATCGTGAGGATTCGTTCATCTACGCTTGGTTCTTCTTCGTGGCTTCATCTTCTTCATGGACTCGTTCTTCTTCCTTGCGGGATTTCAGGAAAGATGACTGCTACCCTGGATCTCACTACTATCAATGCTATGCTAGATGCTTCGTTCTATCGCTATGCTGCGTTACCTATCTTTTGCTCATCAAGCCTTCCCAAATTGCCATGAACCTCTAACCTTTGACACCCTTCCTAGCAAACCATTGCTTGGCTATGTTACCGCTTTGCTTAGCCCTCTTATAGCGTTGCTAGTTGCAGGTGAAGTTAAAGATTGCTCCTTGGTGGACAGGATTATGTTGGGATATCACAATATCTTTTATATTATTAATGCATCTATATACTTGGTAAAGGGTGGAAGACTCGGCCTTATGCCTGGTGTTTTGTTCCACTCTTGCCGCCCTAGTTTCCGTCATACTGGTGTTATGTTCCCGGATTTTGCGTTCCTTACGCGGTTGGGTGATTTATGGGACCCCCTTGACAGTTCGCTTTGAATAAAACTCCTCCAGCAAGGCCCAACCTTGGTTTTACCATTTGCCTCACCACCACCTATACCCTTCCCTTGGGTCGGCCAACCCGAGGGTCATCTTTATTTTAGCCCCCCCGGGCCAGTGCTTGTCTAAGTGTTGGTCCGAACCAAGCAACCTGCGGGGCCACCTCGGGGAAACTCGAAGTCTGGTTTTACTCGTAGCTTGACTTATCCGGTGTTGCCCTGAGAACGAGATATGTGCAGCTCCTATCGGGATTGTCGGCGCATCGGGCGGCTTTGCTGGTCTTGTTTTACCATTGTCGACATGTCTTGTAAACCGGGATTCCGAGACTGATCGGGTCTTCCTGGGAGAAGGTATACCCTTCGTTGATCGCGAGAGCTTGTCATGGGCTAAGTTGGGACACCCCTGCAGGGTATAATCTTTCGAAAGCCGTGCATGCGGTTATCGGCAGATGGGAATTTGTTAATGTCCGGTTGTAGATAACTTGACACCAGATCCGAATTAATACGCATCAACCGCGTGTGTAGCCGTGATGGTCTCTTCTCGGCGGAGTCCGGGAAGTAAACACGGTTTTGGGTTATGTTTGACGTAAGTAGGTGTTCAGGATCACTTCTTGACCATTGCTAGCTTCACGACCGTTCCTTTTGCTCTCTTCTCGCTCTTATTTGCATATGTTAGCCACCATATCATGCTTAGTCGCTGCTGAAGCCTCACCACTTTACCCCCTTCCTTTCCTTTTAAGCTTTGCTAGTCTTGATACCCATGGTAATGGGATTGTTGAGTCCTCGTGGCTCACAGATTACTACAACAACAGTTGCATGTACAGGTTTATGCGATGATCTTGACGCGAGAGCGATGTTTGCTTGTCTTGGAGTTCTTCTTCTGCTTCTTCTTCGATCAGGGGATAGGTTCCAGGTCGGCAGCCTAGGCTAGCAGGGTGGATGTCGTTTGAGTTTCTGTTTGTATTTCATCCGTAGTCGGATGTTGCACTAATGTATTGTGATGTTGTATTCGTGTGGCATTGTATGCCTTATGTATGTATCCCCATCTATTATGTAATGTTGATGTAATGCTATCCACCTTGCAAAAGCGTTTCAATATGCGGTTCTATCCTTGGTGGGACCTTCGAGTTCCTTTTGGATAGGGTGGCATATTGGGCGTGACAAAGAATTCCTTCAAAGTGTCATACCACGCCCGAGGGGCTTGCTTGAGGCCATACAGGGCCTTGTTGAGTCTATAGACTTTGTCGGGATTCTTTGGATCTTCAAAACCTGGGGGCTGAGCAACATATACTTCTTCCTCAAGCTTACCATTGAGGAATGCACTTTTCACATCCATTTGTTGTAAGATAATATTATGATGGTTAGCGTAAGCAAGTAATATGTGAATAGCCTCAAGTCTAGCAACAGGTGCAAAAGTTTCATCAAAATCAATTCCTTCAACCTGTGTGTAGCCTTGAGCTACAAGCTGTGCCTTATTCCTCACCACAAGGCCATTTTCGTCTTGCTTGTTGCGGTAGATCCATTTTGTGCCAATGATGTTGTGCTTGCGAGGATCTGGACGTTTGACCAGTTCCCAGACATTGTTGAGATCGAACTGATGTAATTCTTCTTGCATAGCCTGAATCCACTCAGGCTCCAAAAATGCTTCATCCACCTTAGCGGGCTCTATGATAGAGATAAAAGTAAAGTGCCCACAAAAGTTAGATAAATGTGAAGATTTTGAGCGAGTGAGAGGACCTGGTGCTTCAGTGTCATGAATGATCTTCTCAATTTGCACTTCATTAGCAATGCGAGGATGAGTGGGTTGTCTTCGAGGAATTTGCTCAGCATTCCCTTCAGGAGCATTTTCTTCAGCACCATTTTCTTCAGGTGCGCCAGCTCGGTAATCATCACGATCAGGAATGAATTCTTTAGCAGATTCTTCGGTAGGAATGACATCCTCGGTAGCCTTGAACTTGATAGAATCTTCAGGTGCTGGTTCATCTATCACAGAAGGTAGGTGCTCTCTTTGCGAGCCATTAGTTTCATCGAACCGCACATCTACAGTTTCAACAACTTTGTGAACAATGATGTTGAAGACTCTGTAGGTGTGCGAGTCCTTTCCATAACCAAGCATAAAACCTTCATGTGCTTTCGGTGAGAATTTGGATGTGTGATGAGGATCTCTAATCCAACATTTAGCATCGAAGACTTTGAAATAACTCACATTTGGCTTTTTGTTAGTGAGGAGTTCATAAGCAGTTTTCTTGAAGAATTTGTGAAGATATACCCTGTTGATGACGTGTCATGCAGTATCAATTGCCTCAATCCAGAAACGACGAGGCGACTTGTATTCATCAAGCATAGTGCGAGCCATTTCAGCGAGGGTTCTGTTCTTGCGCTCCACGACGCCATTTTGATGAGGAGTATAAGGAGCAGATAACTCATGAGTAATACCAAGTTCATCAAGATACCCATCAAGACCGGAATTCTTGAACTCAGTTCCATTGTCACTCCTGATGTGCTTGATCTTCACACCAAAGTTGGTTGAAGCCCTCGAGGAAAATCGTTTGAAGACTTCCTGCACCTCATGTTTGTAAGTGACAATGTGTACCCATGTGTAACGAGAATAATCATCAACAATAACAAAGCCATATAGAGATGCATCACTTGTAACAGAAGAATAATGATTAGGACCAAAGAGATCCATGTGAGGCAATTCAAATGGTCGAGAGGTGGTCATGATAGTCTTCGCTGGATGCATGGCCTTTGTCATCTTTCCAGCTTCACAAGCTTCGCATAAGTGATCCTTGAGGAACTTGACATTCTCAATGCCAATGACATGCTTCTTCTTCGCAAGCATGTTCAGATTCCTCATGCCAGCATGACCAAGTCGTCGATGCCATAGCCAGCCTTCTGAAGCTTTTGCAAGTAAGCACACGGCTGGTTGTGGTCCTGTAGAGAAATCAACAATATACATATCTCCTCTCCTAAAGCCTTCGAAGACTTTGGAATGGTCAGCTTCCATGATCACAACACAACGATATCTTCCAAAGACAACAACCATATCGAGATCACAAAGCATTGAGACAGACATGAGGTTGTATCCTAAGGACTCGACAAGCATGACTTTGTCCATGTGTCGATCCTTTGAGATCGCAACCTTACCTAGACCCAATACCTGACTTTTGCCTTTGTCAGCAAAGATGATATGCTTCAGATGTGATGGTGATAGAGGAGCATCCATCAATAGATTCTTGTCACCCGTCATGTGATTTGTACATCCACTATCGAGGACCCACTCGTTTGCTTTGGGTTGATCATCCTGCAGATGAATTAGTGCATCATACGAACTCATATACTTCATCAATGAAGAATATGACATCAATTTCATCAGTTCAATTTCATCAAGCAATAGCACATGTAAATCAGTATAAGGACGTGAGAAATGAAAATTCATTTCTTCATGATTAGCCTGCGTCCTTTCAGGCAATGTTCAGGTCTCCAGTAAATTCTTCAGACGATTTAAGCACATCTGGAGACCTGACCCTGCATAAGAGATTAGTTCTTTTTCTTCACCACCCACATCTGAAGGGGTGGCAAAGAATTCATCACTCTGTGAGCACCATATGAGAAAGGTGGCATAGAAGCTAGTCCGCTTCATTTCACATAAGAGGGGTTAGGGTAAGCATATGAATAAGCAGAGAAATTCTTTGAGGACTTATGAACATAATGATTTGAAGAATAATGCCCTTAGCTCTACCCTGCGAAACAGAAAGGTTAGCATGATGATGATCGTATCAGGACTTTGATCCATTTGAGGAATTTGATCCACATGAAGAATTAGGTCCATATGAAGAATTAGATATGGGGTTCCTGTTCTTCACAGGTGGTGTCATGAGGACATTCACCTGAAGACTTTCAAGATAACTTTTGGGAACCCAGATTTTCTTCATAGGTGAACCGTTCCTACAATTAGTGCCAACATATCTAGCAAATACTTCACCATTCTGATTTTTGAACAGTTTATAGTTGGAGTCAAATGACTCATCAGAAGAATGAGAAGATTCACATGTAAAGCCAGATAAGTTAGATGGATCAATTGGAGGTCCCTTTGCAGCAACCCATGAGGTTTTGGGGTACTGCTCAGGTTTCCAATATGTTCCATCCGCATTGAGTTTCCTCTCAAAGGCAATACTGTAAGTCAATCTAGTGCCCCTTAGTGATTTTGGTGTATTGAAGACTTATAGGTTAAGGGACTAATGTGTTTGTGAGTGTACACAGGTCTATAAGTCTATGAGGAGTTTGATATTTACAGGGAAAGTCGACCCCTAAAAATGAATATCTTCGACTGAAGATTTTGGTATATTCTGAAGACTTTCATGAAGACTTTGAAAGTGAAGAAATTGGTGTATCCATGAAGACTTGATATTCATGCGAGGAATATGAAGCTTGAAGAATTTTGTTTTCATAGTTTTGTTTTTCTCTTTATTGAGTCATAGGAAACACCGTACTGTTAAAGGGGGTCGAGGAAATACTAAGGAAAAGTTTCCAAGTGATGCTCAACTCAAAATCCTACATCTACCAAACCCTTCGAGTGAAGCCTTTGGAAATCTCATACAGTTCAGTCAATTTCTTCAGTGACAGAGACAAAGTTCTTCTGGTCGCTGAGGAATTTGTTCTAACTGAGGAGTTAGGAATTCGCCAGTGCGGATTGCCTACACAGTGAGGAACATGATAGCCCTGAGGAATTTGATAGTCAAAATTCCGACCGTTGCTGTGCTATGCGCCAGCTGTCCCAAAATATCTTATCCACCTAACGGTCATATCAGACAAGGGCATTTATGTCTTATCATGTCGGGCTGCTCCCTAGGCTATAAATAGCCGCCCCCTACAACCACTAGCTGGTTGGCTGCTCCGAGAGAAACTGACACTTGTCATTTGAGAGCAACCCATTCTCCGAGGACTTTGAGCAAAAATCATCGAGTGAGGAAATACCCCAAACCCAAACACCTACAAACCCAAAGTGATTGAGCATCACTGAAGAGATTGATCCTGCATGGATCCAATGCTTGTTACCTTTGAAGACTATGCTTCTTCCAGACGGTTAGGCGTCATGGTCTAGAGCATCCAAGAGGAATTGTGGATCGTCGAGTGACCGAGTCTGTGAAGGTTTGGAAGTCGCCTGACGACTTACCACGAGTGATTGGACGAGGTCTGTGTGACCTTAGTTCAAGGAGAATACGGTGAGGACTTGGTGTCCTGAGCTGCGTGCTCAACGACTGGGTGTCCGGGACTGTGTGTCCTCGAGTTTAAATACTCAGCCGCTCCAACCAAACGTACAACTGAGACAGTAGTTGGAACTGGTCTACCAAATCATTGTCTTCACCAACCTTACTGGTTCTATTTCCTCAACTCTTCCATTTCCTCATTACTGTGTTGAGTGATTGTTCATATCTGTGTTTGAAGACTTTGACTGAAGACTTTCTCAATTTCCTCAGTTCAATTTCTTCAGTCTATTTGTCTTCATCTTGTGTTATCCTGTGTTTACGCTTTCTGTACTCTGTGCTTGTCTTCATTTCATCATGATGACTATGTTTGCATCCTGTTATGCTTACTTCTGAGTACTTATTCCGCTGCTAGTAGTTCTTCGCTAAGGAATTTCCTCACCGGCAAATTCCTCAGTGAAGAATTCATAAAAATCGCCTATTCACCCCCCCCCCCTCTAGTCGATATAACGCACTTTCAATTGGTATCAGAGTAAGGTACTCCCTTGTTCTGTGTGATTTTGGTTTAACCACCTGGAGTTCTAGTTATGTCAACCGCAGGTATGATCAAGGTCTCCGCTGGGTGTCCTACCTTCGATGGCACGGACTACCCCTACTGGAAGAATAAGATGTGAATGCATCTTGAAGCAATTGACAACGATCTCTGGTACGTTGTGGAAAATGGTGTTCCCTCAGTCACACTCTCTCTGAATGCTGCTGATGTGAAGAGATTCAAGCAACTCGATTCTCAAGCGAAGAATATCATATGTGGTCATCTGAGTAAAGGGCAGTATGGTAGAGTGAGTGCTTTGGAAACTGCTAAGCTTATCTGGGATAGGCTCTCCAAAGTAAATGAAGGAGTCTCAACTCAACGCGACTCTCGTGTTGATGTTCTTCGCAATCTCTTCAACCGCTTCAAAAGACTCGACAATGAAAATGTTCAGCAAACCTTCGATCGCCTCACTGACATCTCAAATGAGCTTCAAGCGCTTGGCGCCACTAACATCACCAACCATGAGGTGGTGAATAAATTGCTGAGATCGCTAGATTCCTCATTTGATACTCTGGCACTGATGATTCAAGAGCATGCTGATTACAAGTCACTAGATCCGGCTGATATCCTCGAGAGGCCAAACACTCATGAGTTCCAGCTTGCTGAAAAGAGAGATCTATATGGTTCAAGCTATGGCAAACCACGTGCCCTGAAGGCCAAGGCTGTGTCTGAATCTGAATGTGAAGACTCCGGTAGTAGCCTTGGTGATCCTAAAGAATTGAGCCAGGAGCTAGCACTGCTCATGAAGAAGTTCCAGAAGTTCTCAAGACGTGGTCGCTTTGGAAAATCCTCAAGAAGCAATGATTCCTCATCAAGTGACTATAAGAGAAGACTTTGCCACAAATGCAAGAAACCTGGTCACTATATTCAGGATTGTCCTCAATGGGAAAAGGAATTAAAGAAGAAGAAATACAAGGATTACAGTTCTGATGACACTAAGAAGAAGAAGAAATCTTCAAAATCTTCATCATCAAAATCCTCGAAGTCTTCATCTCACAAGAAGAGCAGCTCCAAGAAGGATCGGGCATTCATTGGCAAGGAAATGGACTCTGAAGCTGAATCTGAGGAACATGAGGAAGAGGAGGCATCTGAGGAGTCAGAATCTGGTGTGGCGAGTCTGGCTCTCGCTACTGCTTTCATCAGCAAGTCTATCTTCAACTCTGAAGAAATTGACCGCACCAACAAGGCTGACAAAGACAATGATGACTATGCTCCCACCTATTGCTTCATGGCAAAGGGTGCCAAGGATGATCAACCCAAAGCCAACGAGTGGGTTCTAGAAAGTGGATGTACAAATCACATGACGGGTGACAAGAATCTATTGATGGATGCTCCTTTATCACCGTCACATCTGAAGCATATCATCTTCGCTGACAAAGGCAAAAGTCAGGTATTGGGTCTAAGTAAGGTTGCGATCTCAAAGGATCGACACATGGATAAAGTCATGCTTGTCGAGTCCTTAGGATACAACCTCATGTCTGTCTCAATGCTTTGTGATCTCGATATGGTTGTTGTCTTTGGCAAGTATCATTGTGTTGTGATCATGGAAGTTGACCACTCCAAAGTCTTCGAAGGCTTTAGGAGAGGAGATCTGTATATTGTTGATTTCTCTATAGGACCACAACCAGCCGTATGCTTACTTGCAAAAGCCTCAGAAGGCTGGCTATGGCATCGACGACTTGGTCATGCTGGCATGAGGAATCTGAACACGCTTGTGAAGAAGAAGCATGTCATTGGCATTGAGAATGTCAAATTCCTCAAGGATCACCTATGCGGAGCTTTTGAAGCTGGAAAGATGACAAAGGCCAAGCATCCAGCGAAGACTATCATGACCACTACTCGTCCATTTGAATTGCTTCACATGGATCTCTTTGGTCCTAATCATTATTCTGCTGTTTCGAATGATGCATCTCTATATGGCTTTGTTATTGTTGATGACTATTCTCGTTACACATGGGTACACATTGTCACTTACAAACATGAAGTGCAGGAAATCTTCAAACGATTTTCCTCGAGGGATTCAACCAACTTTGGTGTGAAGATCAAGCACATCAGAACTGACAATGGAACTGAGTTCAAAAATTCCGGTCTTGATGGCTATCTTGATGAACTTGGTATTACTCATGAGTTATCTGCTCCTTATACTCCTCAGCAAAATGGCGTCATGGAGCGCAAGAACAGAACCCTCGCTGAAATGGCTCGCATTATGCTTGATGAATACAAAACGCCTCGTTGTTTTTGGATCGATCCAATCGATACTGCGTGCCACATCATCAATCGGGTATATCTTCACAAATTCTTCAAGAAGACTGCCTACGAACTTCTCACTGACAAGAAACCCAATGTGAGTTATTTCAAAGTCTTCAGTGTTAAATGTTGGATTAGAGATCCTCATCACAATGCTAAATTTGCACCGAAAGCACATGAAGGTTTTATGCTTGGTTACGGAAAGGACTCGCACACCTACAGGGTCTTCAACAACGTTCTTCACAAGGTTGTTGAACCTGTAGATGTGCGGTTCAATGACAATAATGGCTCGCAAAGAGAGTACCTACCTTCTGTGATAGATGAACCAGAACCTGAAGATTCTATCAAGTTCAAGGCTACTGAGGATGTTATTCCTATCGAAGAATCTACTCAAGAATTCATTCCAGAACGTGAAGAAAATCGAGCTGGTGCACCTGATGAAAATGTTGAAGAAAATGGTGCTGAAGAAAATGTTGATCAAATTCTTCAACGACAACCAGCTCATCCTTGCATTGCAAAAGAAGTGCAAGTTTAAAAGATCATCGATGACATTCGAGCGCCAGGTCCCCTCACACGCTCAAAAGCTTCACATTTATCTAACTTTTGTGGGCACTATGCTTTTGTCTCTATTACAGAGCCCACTAAGGTAGATGAAGCATTTCTGGAGCATGAGTGGATTCAGGCCATGCAAGAAGAATTACATCAGTTCGAGCTCAACAATGTGTGGGAACTGGTCAAACGTCCAGATCCTCGCAAGCATAATATCATCGGCACAAAGTGGATCTACCGCAACAAGCAAGATGAAAATGGCCTTGTGGTGAGGAATAAGGCATGACTTGTAGCTCAAGGCTACACACAGGTTGAAGGAATTGATTTCGATGAAACTTTTGCACCTGTTGCTAGACTTGAGGCTATTCGCATATTACTTGCTTATGCTAACCATCATAATATTATCTTACAAAAAATGGATGTGAAAAGTGCATTCCTCAATGGTAAGCTTGAGGAAGAAGTATATGTTTCTCAACCCCTAGGTTTTGAGGATCCAAAGAATCCCGACAAAGTCTTCAGACTCAACAAGGCCTTGTATGGCCTCAAGCAAGCCCCTCGTGCATGGTATGACACTTTGAAGGAATTCTTCGTGAAGAATGGCTTCACACCCGGTTCACTCGATCCTACTCTCTTTACTAAATCTTATGATGGTGAACTGTTTATGTGCCAAATATACGTTGATGGTATTATCTTTGGCTGTACTGACCAACGATATAGTGATGAATTTGCCTATATGATGAGTGAAGAATATCAAATGTCTATGATGGGAGAGTTGAAATTCTTTTTAGGTATTCCAATTCGTCAACGGCACAATGGCATATTCATATCTCAGGAGAAATACCTCAAGGAAGTTCTGAGGAAATTTGGCATGCAAGATTGCAAAGGCGCTAAAATTCCTATGCCCACAAATGGCCATCTATGCACTGATGAAAATGGAATTGAGTTTGATCACAAGGTATACCGCTCCATGATTGGTTCATTATTGTACTTATGTGCATCTAGGCCAGATATAATGCTTAATGTTTGCATGTGTGCCCGATTTCAAGCTGCACCGAAGGAATCACACCATAAGGCTGTGAAGCATATTCTTCGATATCTAGCTCACACACCAACACTAGGATTATGGTACCCCAAGGGCTCTACTTTTGATCTCATTGGATATTTTGACTCTGACTATGCTAGTGATCGTGTGGACCGCAAGTCAACATCTGGTACTTGTCATTTCCTCGGACGAGCTTTGGTCTGTTGGTCCTCGAAGAAACAGAACTGCGTATCACTGTCTACTGCTGAAGCTGAATACATTGCTGCTGGTTCCTGTTGTGCTCAACTGCTATGGATGAAGCAAACGCTCAAGGACTATGGCGTCAACGTGAAGAATGTGCAACACATGAAGAAACATTTTTCTTCAATCAATGAAGAATAACACTCTAAGTGTGAAGAAATTAATGAAGAATTTGATTCTCAGAACCCTACGACAATTGTACGCGGTGTCTGAAATCATCATTCTTATACGGTGGGTCACGCCACCACCAAAGTTGAAAATCTTCATTTTTGAAATTCCTCAGTTGTTGAAATTCTTCAGTTTTTTTCAAATTCTTCATCTTTGCAAAATCTTCACTGATTCTGATGTTTTTCTTCATTGGCTATATATATATATATATATATATGAGTTTATGTCCTCTACAGCATTCACTTATAGCTAATTCTTCAAGTTGCATTTTCTGCTAAGTGAATGTGATCGGACCCTTCCCCCTCTATGCTATACTCAACCCAATCTATTCATAAATTCTTCATGTGCATTCTATTTGAAACTCGTTCAAAATCTTCACTGTGTCCTTGACAGCTGAAGAATTTGCGAACAGAACTTTAAAACTAATCTTATCCAAATTTTCGGTTTTATCGCTCAAACTGTTCCGAATTCCACGGTAGACTTATCTATTCACCCACGATCTAACACAATCTCCACTTCTCAGTACGTGGGTGACACATGTCAAGCGAAGGAGAAGGGTCAGGGGCATGTTCGTCCTAAATCTTTGGACAAACAGTTTTTCACTCCCACTATAAATACCCCCTCTCCCCTTCCTCACTTCCTTTACTCCGCTCTCTCTCTCGCTCGAGCTCCTCAAACCCTAGCACTGTCGCTACTCCATCATCGCCGGTGAGGAAGAGCTTCACTGCCTCGACCTCGTCACCGTCGTACTCGCGCCGACCGTGGAAATCTTCACCCCACCGCCGCCGTAGTTGTCTTCCTCCGCCAAGTTAGGGCGTGGAAGATCTACACCGATGAACTTCACTATTCTTCTTCCCAGTTCATCGTGTTCTTTATCAAGGGTAATTAAAAGTTACTTTTACTACCCCTTTTGATTCAAAATTTCACTACAAAATCTTCAATGGTGTTTTATTCTTCAAATACTCACACACAAAACACCTCACTAGTCATCTGTTCTTGATTCATTTCTCTAAGCATCATTTTTCTTCAAGATTCCTCAATTGTGTGGATCCTCGATCTATACAACTCTGGAACCTAAGACAAAGAACGCTTAGTGAAATTCTTCAAGGCTAATCTGGTCCAATTCCTCAAACTTGTTCTTTTTGAAAAATCTTCTGAGAACGCATATGACCTCTCCAAATTCCTCGCAACTATACTCTGTTCACAGGTACTCATGTCCGTTGCTGAATCACTAGGTTCTCATCAACTTAACTCATTTGCAGCGTTCCTCAAAGAAAAGTTGCACACTTCTTCAGAGAATTCCATTGTTCAAATTCCTCATCTGAAGAATATGGCTGATGGTAAGAAGCCGCAGAAAGGAGGAAAGAAGCCTGAGGTCATGACTGCTTTTGAAATCCCTGAGGACATCTATGCTGATTATTGCTCACCTGATGAGGCTAAGTAAGGAAAAGAAACTAAAAATCAGCGCAAGGTTCGCATACAGAAAATTGAACGGAGATGGGCAAGAGAATGGAGGGAGTACAGATATGTGACTCCAAAGTACATGAAGAAATTCGCACTTAATCCTCCATGCCCAAGAGCTCCATTGGCACCTGGCCAAGAGGCTGATCCCACCAGCATCAAGCGTGGCGAGGACTTTCCTGAAGAATGGGCCAAACGCCAAGCTAAGTTGGCAAGACAAGCCAAAGAAGCAATGAGGAAATTCAATGAAGACTCTGTTGCTGCTACTGCCACTGAGGCCCTTGTCAAGCCAAGAAAATCAATGGCAAAGAAGCCCGCTCACAAGCCAAGTGCTTCACCAACTATGCCCTCACGGCCAAGTTCCTCAGCAATGCCCTCACGGCCAGAATCTTCAAAGCCCTCATGGCCAGAATCTTCAAAGCCCTCACGGCCAGCTCCAACTACTGCTCCTGCTCCTCCAAAGTCCTCAGCTGCTCCGGCAAAGTCCTCAACACCTGTTCATCTGGCAACGTGCCAAAGGACTACAGGCATCTCTATTGCCTCTGGTGCTTCAGCGAGTTCCTCAGCTGCACCAAAATCTTCATCAGGTCCCACTCTGCTGAAGACTAAGGCAACGGCTGGACGAGGTCCTCGGCCAAGTCCCAAGAAGAACAGGTTGCCTTCCAAGTGCCATATGACGATGAAGCTGATGATGATGAACTTGCAGAAATCATCAGAGACCGACGAGCAAGGGCCGCTAGAGCCAAAGGCACAAATGTGCCACTGCTTTTGGATCCAAGGGCGATCCTTGACTACATTGATCTCTGACACAAGGACCCAAACACTCCTATGCCTGATTTCAATCTGACTCCTGGTCAAAGTCACATGCTGACCCATTTCATCACTGAAGAGAAATGGAAATTTGAGAAGGCCAGGCAGATCAAAAAGACTCAGTTCAGAAAGGCGAAGTTCCTGAAGAATAACATTGTCAATATGACACCTGATGAACTCCTCAAGATCCAAGCTGAAATCAAAGCCCTCAGCGATGATTTCAATGCTTACTATGCTGATTGGCGAGGAGCCAAAGTCAGGTTTGTGAAACTGACTGAGAAATTCACAAATGTTGCAGCTCCATCGCAACAAGAAATTCCTCAAGCTGAAGTGTCAGCTCGGCCAACTGAAGAACATGCCAGCACCACTGATGACATTCAGGCTGCTGAAGAAAATGCTAGTTCCAGGGCTGATGACTCCATTCCAGCCGCTGAAGAAATTGCCAGGGCATCCACTAGTGGTGCGCCTGAAGAAACTGAAGAAGTCAGGGCAATTGCATCAGTTGCGCCTGAGGAAATACAGCCAGATTCCTCAGCTCCTCCAGCATCTACACCAACTCCAATTCTTCCATGTGCATTTGATGTGAAGAAGACCAAGGCTGCAGAGCGAGCTGCAGTGAAGAAAAGGAAAGCATCAAGTGCTTCAGAATCTTCAGCTCCAAAGAAGATGAAGCCTATGACCAGCTCACTAGAAAATCCGATTGATGTTGTTCCAATTTCCACCATGCCATCAAAGGACCTTGTTCCTTTTGATGAGGAATATGTGATCCCTAGCGGATCTACTGAAGAACCTCAATCTGCTGCTTTGTCAGAGCAGGTTGATGAAGAAATTGAAGTGGATGCGATCCCTTCAACGCCTGTTACTTCCTCGTCAATGCCTCAGTTCACAGCTGAAGAGGCTGGCATTGAAGAAGTTGAAAATGAAGACATGGACATTGGCTGCACAACGCCCGTGATGAATGATGACTTTTGAGAAAGTCAGCACCCCAATTCTCCACTCTTCACTCCACTGCAACAAATACCTCAGTTCCCTGCACCAACAGTTCAAATGGGCTTTGAAGAAACTCATCCCACCTCGTCTGTGCATGAAGACATTCCAGCCGCTAGTGCTGAAGAAGTTGCTGTTGTTGAACCATTGAACACGCAGACTGCTACTAAAGAGAAACCAGAAATTCCTCAGCATGAAGAACCTGAGATTATGATTTCTGAGGTTGTGATGCAACTCACTGACACACCAGTGCCCAAGCCAACGGATCCATTCTCAAAGAAACAAAAGTTCAAGGCTGAAGATTTCTTCAGCGAGCATGTGTTCTTCACTGACTATAACCCTTATGACTCTGCTCGCATAAGGAAGAGGCGTTTCTGGACTGCTAGTCAAGCAAATTTCTATTCCTCGGTACTGTTCAACAAAGACAAAGTCTTTGATCATGAACACAGTCCTCATGTAGACATGGTGTCTCTGTCGTGCTTCGAGCGAGTCCTCAGTGTTCTTCGCGATGCAGGACTCTTAAATTTCTGCACTGACATCTGTGATTGGAATGAAGAACTCATTCTTCAGTTCTATGCAACGCTGCACATCACAGGAAACTCTGAAGATGTGAATTCATGGGTGCTGGACTGGATGTCTGACAATACTCATTACAAGGCACCAGCTACTGAATTGCTTCGTGCTCTACCACTCAGTCCTCCTCTTGACAGTGCTCGTTGCATCTACAGTGAACCTGAACTTTCAAATCATTTCATGCAAGTGCTGATGAAGCCCTTGAAGCCAGGGCAGGCTCCTCGAACCAAATTCCTCATCAAGGAATTACTATATGTGCCTCAGACTGTCTATCGCATTCTGACAAAGACAATGAGTCCTATCAAAGGCCACGACTCAAATGATGAAGAAGTCGTTGGCATCATGAAGAACATGCTTTTCAATATCATTCATGGCGTTCACGTCAACTTCCATGATTTCTTCAGGAGGACTCTGGTGAATATTGCTATGTCACCATTTGAGCTGAAGCCGTATGCACCATGGATTATGAGATTCATCAGACAAGGGCTTCACTGAATTACAAAGCTGACACTTTGAACCATGGCAGCTACTTGCCTCCGATTGAAGTCCTCAAACGGACATTTTCCTCAGCTGATGACAAAGGCAAGGCTACTGCTGTGATAGATGAAGGCATTCGCCCATTGGATGGTCAATTTTGCAAGGCTGCATCCTACTCCACCAATGATGACTCTGCCACACATGACTCTGTCGCAAAGCAAAATCCTCAAGCCACAGCTCCCAGGGTGATGACTGATCGTGAGTTACTCCTCAGTCTTCATCAGAAGGTTGATCGCAATCATAAATGGGTCAAGCGTCAGTTTGGTTCAATTCTTCACAACATGACCTCAACACACAATGCAGTGAAGAAAAACCACTACTACCTCCATGAAACCTTCAACCGTACCTGAGCTGTTCTATCACATGTCTACAGCACTGCAGATCTGAAGAATATGGGTCTCAAGCAAGAATTTGACTGGTCTGCACCTCCACCGAAGAAATTCAAGAAGGTCAAAGTTCCTTCCTTGGTGGCCAGCTCCTATTCTTCATCACGCGAGACAGATGAAAACGAAGACTTAGACGACACTACAGCAGGCCCTACTACAACAACCGACCCCCACAACGCTGGCGCTCCTCCATCAACTTGAAATTCTTCAGGGGCGTTAGTCCTCAGTTTCGAACCTTTTGGTCATTCGATGACAAAGGGGGAGAAATTTGAGTTAGTCTTCAAGCGGGTCTATTATATGGGAATTTTTTTGCTAAGTTACAACTCTCGTTCTTCTGAAACTTTATTGGATCGAGTTGTAATCTTAAACCCGATGGTGCTCTGATACTTTTGATGCACGGTACTCTGATACTTTTGATGCACTGTGATCTGATACTCTTGATGTGTGTTATTCTGCATGCTTGTTCTTCATTAATATTATTACACGCATGTTGAATTACATCAGGCACCATATTTCATCATGCATTTCAAATTCTTCATATTATATGTCAAATGCGTGTATGAATTACAAGATATAGGGGGAGATCTCCATGATTCAACTCTTCAAGTGTGCATTGCTTCAAAAGCAAATTCCTCACTATGCACATCTTCAGGGGGAGTTCTTCTATATCTTGCAATCAAATTCCTCAATATCAGTACTTACACTTCACATATTTATCCCCGTTGAAAACTTAACCTATATTATCATCAATCACCAAAAAGGGGGAGATTGTAAGTGCATCTAGTGCCCCTTAGTGATTTTAGTGTATTGAAGACTTATAGGTTAAGGGACTAATGTGTTTGTGAGTGTACACAGGTCTATAAGTCTATGAGGAGTTTGATATTTATAGGGAAAGTCGACCCCTAAAAATGAATATCTTCGACTGAAGATTTTGGTATATTCTGAAGACTTTCATGAAGACTTTGAAAGTGAAGAAATTGGTGTATCCATGAAGACTTGATATTCATGCGAGGAATATGAATCTTGAAGACTTTTGTTTTCATAGTTTTGTTTTTCTCTTTCTTGAGTCATAGGAAACACCGTACTGTTAAAGGGGGTCGAGGAAATACTAAGGAAAAGTTTCCAAGTGATGCTCCACTCAAAATCCTACATCTACCAAACCCTTTGAGTGAAGCCTTTGGAAATCTCATACAGTTCAATCAATTTCTTCAGTGACAGAGACGAAGTTCTTCTGGTCGCTGAGGAATTTGTTCTAACTGAGGAGTTAGGATTTCGCCAGTGCGGATTGCCTACACAGTGAGGAACATGATAGCCCTGAGGAATTTGGTAGTCAAAATTCCGATTGTTGTTGTGCTACGCGCCAGCTGTCCCAAAATGTCTTATCCACCTAACGGTCATATCAGACAAGGGCATTTATGTCTTACATGTCGGGCTGCTCCCTAGGCTATAAATAGCCGCCCCCTACAACCACTAGCTGGTTGGCTGCTCCGAGAGAAATTGACACTTGTCATTTGAGAGCAACCCATCCTCCGAGGACTTTGAGCGAAAATCATCGAGTGAGGAAAAACCCCAAACCCAAACACCTACAAACCCAAAGTGATTGAGCATCACTGAAGAGATTGATCCTGCGTGGATCCGACGCTTGTTACCTTTGAAGAATGTGCTTCTTCCAGACGATTAGTTGTCATGGTCTAGAGCATCCAAGAGGAATTGTGGATCGTCGAGTGACCGAGTCTGTGAAGATTTGGAAGTCACCTGAAGACTTACCACGAGTGATTGGACGAGGTCTGTGTGACCTTAGTTCAAGGAGAATACGGTGAGGACTTGGTGTCCTGAGCTGCGTACTCAGCGACTGGGTGTCCGGGACTGTGTGTCCTCGAGTTTAAATACTCAGCCGCTCCAACCAGACGTACAACTGAGATAGCAGTTGGAACTGGTCTACCAAATCATTGTCTTCACCAACCTTACTGGTTCTATTTCCTCAACTCTTCCATTTCATCATTACTGTGTTGAGTGATTGTTCATATATGTGTTTGAAGACTTTGACTGAAGACTTTCTCAATTTCCTCAATTCAATTTCTTCAGTCTGTTTGTCTTCATCTTGTGTTATCATGTGTTTATGCTTTCTGTACTCTGTGCTTGTCTTCATTTCATCATGATGACTATGTCTGCATCCTGTTATGCTTACTTCTGAGTACTTATTCTGCTTCTAGTAGTTCTTCGCTAAGGAATTTCCTCATGGGCAAATTCTTCAGTGAAGAATTCATAAAAATCGCCTATTCACCCCCCCTCTAGTCGATATAACGCACTTTCAAATACCCTCTTTCCTAGGGTTTATGTTGAGGATCTGCTTTTTGAGCACATCACAAAGAATCTGATGCCCTTTGAGGCTTTTGTACATGCCTGCCGTGTACAATTCCTTCAGCCCTGCATCATTAGTAGTACTAGCAATGTCCTCAGATGAGGAATTAGTGATAGGAGAGACAGGTGAAGAATTTGTAACATTTGAAGCATTTGAACATTCAGGTGAAGAATTAGCAGATTCACGTTCAATGCACTTTAGACATGGGGGAACAAATTCTTCGTGAGTAGCGCTGATTTGTTGAGCAATTAATGAATCCTCGCTCCTTCTGAAGATCTTCATAACTCACTCTTAGCTTCTCAAGATCTTGATTTCTTTGAAGAAATTCATAAGAAAGCTTCTCGTGATCAGATAAGAGAGTTTTATGATGACTTTGAAGGTTGTCAAACTTAGACTGAAGTCTCTGAAGATTTTCAGTTAAGTCTTTAGTGCGGTCCATTTCATCACCCAACATATCATCACTTTTGTCTAGCATGTTTTGAAGTTTTTCAATAGCCTTTTGTTGTTTCACAGCAATCTTAGCAAGTTTAGAGTAGCAGGGCTTAAGATTTTCATCAGATTCATCCTCACTTGATTCAGAGGAGGGGTATTTAGTTACCTTGGCACCCTTTGCCATGAAGCAATAAGTGGGAGCGTAGTCATCATTGCCTTCATCAGCATTGTTGGTGTTGCCATTTTCTTTAGAGTTAAAGATAGACTTGCTGACAAATGCGGTAGCAAGAGCTAGACTTGCCACCTCAGACTCAGACTCCTCGGATGCCTCCTCTTCCTCATGATCCTTAGATTCAGCCTCAGAATCCATTTCCTTGCCAATGAATGCCCGAGTCTTCTTGGAGCTGCTCTTCTTGTGAGATGAAGACTTGGAGGATTTTGATGATGAAGACTTTGAAGATTTCTTCTTCTTCTTGGCATCATCTCAGTTGTAATCCTTGTATTTCTTCTTCTTTAATTCCTTGTCCCACTGAGGACAATCTTGAATGTAGTGACCAGGTTTCTTGCATTTGTGGCACAACCTTTTCTTGTAGTCAACAGATGAGGAATCGTTGCTCCTTGAGGATTTTCCAAAGAGGCCACGTCTTGAGAACTTCTGAAATTTCTTCACGGGCAGTGCTAGTTCCTGGCTCAGTTCTTCAGGATCACCAAGGTTGCTGGTAGAGTCTTCTTCCTCAGACTCAGAGACTGCCTTGGCCTTTAGAGCACGTGGTTTGCCATATCTCGAACCATAGAGATCTCTCTTCTCAGCAAGCTGGAACTCATGAGTGTTTAGCCTCTCGAGGATATCAACGGGATCAAGTGACTTGTAATCAGCACGCTCTTGAATCATCAGTGCCAGAGTATCAAATGAAGAATCGAGTGATCTCAGCAATTTCTTCACCACCTCATGGTCGGTGATGTCAGTGGCACCGAGCGCTTGAATCTCATTTGAGATATCAGTGAGGCGATCGAAGGTTTGCTGAACATTTTCATTGTCGAGTCTTTTGAAGCGGTTGAAGAGATTGCAAAGAACATCAACACGAGAGTCACGTTGGGTTGAGACTCCTTCGTTTACTTTGGAGAGCCTATCCCAGATAAGCTTAGCAGTTTCCAAAGCACTCACTCTACCATACTTCCCTTTACTCAGATGACCACATATGATATTCTTCGCTTGAGAATCGAGTTGCTTGAATCTCTTCACATCAGCAGTATTCAGGGAAGGTGTGACTGAGGGAACACCATTTTCCACAACATACCAGAGATCGTTGTCAATTGCTTCAAGATGCATTCACATCTTATTCTTCCAGTAGGGGTAGTCCGTGCCATCGAAGGTAGGACACCCAGCAGAGACCTTGATCATACCTGTGGTCGACATAACTAGAACTCCAGGTGGTTAAACCAAAATCACACAGAACAAGGGAGTACCTTGCTCTGATACCAATTGAAAGTGCGTTATATCGACTAGAGGGGGGTGAATAGGCGATTTTTATGAATTCTTCGCTGAGGAATTTGCTGGTGAGGAAATTCCTAAATGAAGAACTACTTGCAGCGAAATAAGTACTCAGAAAGGAACATAACAGAACACAAGCATAGTCATCATGATCAAATGAAGACAAGCAAAGAGTACAGAAAGCGTAAACACAGGATAACAAGGGAAGAAGATGGACAGACTGAAGAAATAGAGCTGAGGAAATTGAGAAAGTCTTCAGTCAATTTCTTCAAACAGATATGAATAAGCACACAACAACAACATGAGGAAATGAAAGAGTTGAGGAAATAGAACCGGTTAACTCGGTGAAGACAATGATTTGGTAGACCAGTTCCAACTGTTGTCTCAGTTGTACATCTGGTTGGAGCGGCTGAGTATTTAAACTCGGGGACACCCAGTCCCGGACACACAGTCCTCACCGTATTCTCCTTGAGCTAAGGTCACACAGACCTCACCCAATCACTCGTGGTAAGTCTTCAGGTGACTTCCGAACCTTCACAAACTTGGTCACTCGGTGATCCACAATTCCTATTAGATGCTCTAGACCTTGACGCCTAACCGTCTCGAAGAAGCACAGTCTTCAAAGGAAACAAGTGTCGGATCCACGCAGGATCAATCTCTTCAGTGATGCTCAATCACTTGGGGTTTTGTAGGTTTGGGTTTGGGATTTCCTCACTTGATGATTTTCACTCAAAGTCCTCGGAGGATGGGTTGCTCCCAAATGACAAGTGTTAGTTTATCTCGGAGTAGTCAACCAACTAGTGGTTGTAGGGGGCGGCTATTTATAGCCTAGGGAGCAGCCCGACATGATAATACATAAATGCCCTTGTCTAATATGACCGTTAGGTGGGTATATATTTTGGGACAGCTGGCGCGTAGCACAGCAACGGTCGGAATATTTGAGGTTCGAATTCCTCGGGGATATCATGTTCCTCACTTGGTAGACAATCCGCACTGGCAAATTCCTAAATCTTCAGTCAGAACAAATTCCTCAGAGACCAGAAAAACTTCGTCTCTGTCACTGAAGAATATGGCTGAACTGTGCGAGATTTCCAATGGCTTCACTCGAAGGGATTGGTAGGTGTAGGATTTTGAGTTGAGCATCACATGGAAATTTCTCCTTAGTATTTCCTCGACCCCCTTTAACAGTACGGTGTTTCCTATGACTCAAGAAATAGAAAATGAAACTATGAAAACAAAAGTCTTTGCGCTTCATGTTCCTCGAATGATTACCAAGTCTTCAAGGTCACACCAATTTCTTCACTTTCAAAGTCTTCAGAAAGTCTTCAGAAAACCAAAGTCTTCAGTCGAAGAACTTCATTTTTAGGGGTCGAATTTCTCTGTAAATATCAAACTCCTCATAGACTTATAGACCTATGTACACTCACAAACGCATCAGTCCCTTAACCTATAAGTCTTCAATACACCAAAATCACTAAGGGGCACTAGATGCACTTACAAAACCTAGGCGCATGGGCCCAAGGGGGGGTGGTGCCCAGCCCTCTAAGGGCTGGTTCCATTCCCTCTACATCCCACGAGGCCCTCCGGGAGATGTAGCCCCTCCCGGTGGACCCCCGGAACCCTTCCGGTGGCCCCGGTACAATACCGGTATGCCCCCGAACTTTTCCGGTGACCGTATGACAACTTCACATATAATAATCTTCACCTCCGGACCATTTCGGAACTCCTCGTGACGTCCGGGATCTCATCCGGGACTCCGAACAACATTCGGTAATCACATACAAGTCTTCCTAATAACCCTAGCGTCATCGAACCTTAAGTGTGTAGACCCTACGGGTTCGGGAATCACGTAGACATGACCGACACAGCTCTCTGGCCAATAACCAACAGCGGGATCTAGATACCCATGTTGTCTCCCACATGTTCCACGATGATCTCATCGGATGAACCACGATGTCGAGGATTCAAGTAATCCCGTATACAATTCCCTTTGTCAATCGGTACGTTACTTGCCCGAGATTCGATCATCGGTTTCCCAATACCTTGTTCAATGTATTTACCGGCAAGTCACTTTACTCGTTACATAATGCATGATCCCGTGACTAACCACTTAGTCACATTGAGCTCATTATGATGATGCATTACCGAGTGGGCCCAGAGATACCTCTCCGTCATACGGAGTGACAGATTCCAGTCTCAATTCGTGCCAACTCAACAGACACTTTCAGAGATACCTGTAGTGCACCTTTATAGTCACCCAGTTACGTTTTGACGTTTGGTACACCCAAAGCACTCCTACGGTATCCGGGAGTTACACAATCTCATGGTCTAAGGAACTGATACTTGACATTAGAAAAGCTTTAGCAAACGAACTACACGATCTTGTGCTATGCTTAGGATTGGGTCTTGTCCATCACATCATTCTCCTAATGATGTGATCCAGTTATCAATGACATCTAATGTCCATAGTCAGAAAACCATGACCATCTGTTGATCAATGAGCTAGTCAACTAGAGGCTCACTAGGGACATGTTGTGGTCTATGTATTCACACATGTATTACGGTTTCCGATTAATAC
Source organism: Triticum aestivum (assembly GCF_018294505.1). Lineage (NCBI taxonomy): Eukaryota > Viridiplantae > Streptophyta > Magnoliopsida > Poales > Poaceae > Triticum > Triticum aestivum. The sequence continues at coordinate 644,907,703 of NC_057801.1, forward strand.
AATTATAGCATTAATAATAGACAATTATCATGAGCAAGGAAATATAATAATAATCATTTTATTATTGCATCTAGGGCATATTTCCAACACTAAGGTCGGCCTAAAACCTAGCAAACTACGAACGAAGGATGCCATCTGGCCATTAGTGGGCTTTCTCATGTGGGCGCGCTACGCGTCCGCTGGCTGTCTTTTTAAAAGATCGACGGGAGTGCGAGCCATCTAATTTGATGCATCGAGCGGTCGAGCATTACCAATGACCATTGCACCATATGCCTTGTTGCGAAAATTTCTTGCAACAGACATCTTGTTGCAGAATTTTTGCAACAGATCTCGTTGCAGTTTTTTTTTCACAACATACATCTTGTTGCAAAAAAAATAGAATTTTTCTGCAACAACTGTCTTGTTGCGGATTTTTTTTGCAACAGGAGACTTGTTACAGGATTATATTTCTACAAAACTAACCCGCGTCACATCACAGTAGTCGTTCGCCGCCAAAATTTGCAACAACACCGTTATTGTAGAAATAAGTGCTTGCACTTGCCTTTATGTTGTGGATGCGTGGCACGCAACGGAAGCGGCAGACGCGCAGTGATTATCAGTCAGCTGATGGCAATCATTTCCCTTTCTCATGGGCCCTTTTCTTCAGAGTTTTCGTGAGTCAGGGGGGAGGGGGCAAGTATGACTAGCCAGCCTTGTTGTCGCTAATTTCTTGGTAGCTCGTGAATACCGCTCAAAAAAGTTTTGAAGTTTCCGAAGAAATTTTAAAAACTCCCATTCAACCCCCCTTGTAGATATACTTTGTTCCTACAAAAGGGACCCCCATTGATGATGATCGATGCTTGTTGTGCTCGAGCACCAGAGAAGATGGGGATGATCTTTTTATACAAGGCCCCATGGTGAAGGAAGTATGGCAGCTCCAGGGCCTCAAAGATGTTAGGTATATGGTGCGGAGTTGTGCGAAGGTTAAGAAAACATTGGATACTATGCCAGATCCCACGGTAAAAGAGACTTGAGCTATTCTAAGCACGGTGACATTGGTGAAACAACAGGAGTGATATTTTCAAGGGGAGCAAGATGGAGAATGTTGAGACCATAGCTAATCGGGTGGTGGCTCATAATGTTAAATATATGGAGCTCATGTGTTCGAATAAACTGAACATGCAGAAGGAAGTGGCTAAATAGTGTGCACCACAACCAAGAATGTTTAACACTGACGACGCCTTTGTAACAGGACAATACCATGCAACCTGGGGGGGGGGTAGTTGTGCGGGATCATATTAGGGTGTGGTGGCTTGCAAGGCCGTCCGAATGGATCTTGCTCCTAACGCATTTACAGTAGAATTGCAGGCAGTTATTCGGACGGTGAACTTAGCTGCTAAGTTGAGGGGGCATTCAAGTTATTGAAACCGATTCCATGCTGCAAGCCCATGCTATGAACCGGTGTGAGACGGAATTCTCCAGGTATGTTGTTCTGCTGGAAGACTTGAAAATGCAGATGAAGCTTTGGTTCTCTGGTTGCACTGTCCAAGTGTGTAGGAGGGAGGCAAACACGGTTGCACACACGGTTGCTAGACTTGGCTATGCATGTAATATTAATGAAGCCTTCCATGGAGAATGATGTACTAGCCGAGGTCGATGTCACTGTGATGGGCGAAATGCCCAACATGCCTTCGTAATAAAGCTTTGCTTTAACCCTAAAAAATTGCTATCAAAGTTACCTATGGCAACATAATTTTAGTTTGTTTGTGGTGTATCTTAGTAAGATCATGGAGCACATCGTACCCCATGAAAAGCTATCAAGAACATGCTGCATAATTTTGCCATTCAACTACCACATGGCGCTTTCCAAAGCCGATATGCAATGATATTATTGAGTTGAGTTGGTTCTGCAAATTGGATGCTTGGCGGCCTGCTTTATCCCGAGTGTCAAAAGAGGGGACCTCCCTAAGCTATATATCTAGGGTAATTAACATGGTGCCATAGTAGTCACAAAGCCATGTTTATATGGAGCAAATGGTTGTACATGGATGAAATATATATTTTTAGCGCAAGGATAATAGTAGAGCTAGCAGTTGGCTACATAAACTATCATGTCAACAAGAGCCAACTTTATTAATTACTAATATAATAGAGTTGGTTATAATATTGCCTATAATATTACTACTTTCTTTTTCTCTTTCCTTTTTCTCTCATTTATGTTTTTATCTAGGAGCACGCGTAGAGGCTGGCATTGGCTTTTGGATGAGAGCTCACCATCTCTCTTCTTCACATAGATAAAAGTGCATGTAAACAGGCTTTATAGCCTACTCAATATACCTCTCTTTTCCTGTGATAAAGTAGATCTAATGTTATAATGCTTTCCTTTGCTCAAAGCATTTGTGTGTCCCTAGCACCCCTAAATTAGGTGCTGAACTAGACACATCAGTTTTATGTTTTTCACCCTTTAAGCTTCTTCCACCGCATAACTTGGCATCACATCGTACCATATGCTCCTTGTCCTAGGACTAAGTAGTTTGTGTTTTGCTCTTTAAGCGAAAAATGTGTGAGCCTGGAGAACAGCTAGCAACAGTGCACGCGCCAAGCATGTCCAACCAGCGTAAAACATGATGATGATTCAACCCACCTGACATTACAGGGACATTTTATTAATTGAAAAATTGTTGTGGAAGGAAGTATATAACATGTAACTTGCACGCTCTTTTGAGTAAGGGGTAGTGTATATAAAATTAAACATATCTTTTTTTGCGGGGTATAAAATTAAACATATCAGAAGTATATGGGAACTTTAATCCTGCATACCTTTATAATTTATATTATATCAATAAACAACGTAAAAAAACATCAGAGGATATACACATCTCAATTAATTTTTATTTATTTATAAACTATTACGCGAAAACAAAGTATGTAAGCACAAAAAACAACAAAACACATGTATACAGAACAAAGTTAGAGAGCAATTAGGAGGCATTAGTAAAACATAGAGTGATTAGGAGGATTTATAAGAGTTGTCAACAACCATTGGATGGACAATAATATTTGGAGAGAACTTTGGCATTTCATTGATTACAAGCATCAATGCACATAGTCTTCCAGATGGAATCTGGAGCAGAATAGAAAATATTACAATTAATATCAAGCTCACAAGATCTAGCTAGCCAAAGCATTCAGAGAACAACCAACATTGTTGAAAGACATAAGGCTGGCAGACCATAATAGGGCTCATTGGATGGTTATTCCCGTTTGACGCTTTGTTGTGGAGATTTTTTTACATCACTAAGAGATTAAAGGACAAATTAATCATCATAGCGTGCAAAGGAGTAAGCTAGAATTAGTCAATTGATGCACATCAGATATTGAATTAAATTACTACTGCCTCCGGTTCACAACTTTAGATATACTGTCGCGGTCTTCAAGATATAAATTTGACTTCTAACTTATATTACAATATGTGTACAAGAGATAAAAATTTCATGTATAACTTTTCAAGTTTCAGGTATAAATATTTAAAACAATAATAGTAGTCAAATTTTTATTTCATTTTTTACTAAAATCATGTATAAATCGTCACTTATTTGTGATATGTAAGGATTATTGGGTTTGCGAAACGCCATCAGGATCCAAGTCATCTTGGTCTCCTGGTCAACATTTGCCCCGGTTGCCATTACAAGGTAAATCCTGGTAATTAGGATTATTAAGCTATAAGTACTCTAGTGCAGATGAACATGAAGGAGGATGTTGAGGTGGTGGTCAACCATGGGTTCTCCATCTTCCTTTTCTTGATCCCAAGAGGACCCAACTACATGTATGGTAACTGATGCACCCTGTAAAACATAGTCTTCTTTCATGAGTTCTACTTCGTCTGTTTTTTCTAAATTAATTGAAGTTCTAAGTTTGTCCTGAGTCAAGTTTTGTTATGTTTGACCAAATCTACCGAAAAATATATCAACATCTAAATCATCAAATTTGTATCACCAGATTCTTTATAAAATATATTGTATTTTTTGGCGCGTATAAAATATATTGTATTACTATTCATATTGGATGTTCTAGATCTTAGTACATTTATATATAACCTTGAACAAACCTAAAGAAGTTTGATTTAGGATAAATATAAAACTTCAACTAATTTGGAACCGAGGGAGTAGTTACAAACTGGTATTGACTGAGCACCATAGTTTATTTATGGTGCCAAGTTAGGAACTGGCAGTACCTGGCATGAATGAATGACAAAGTGATTAGCAATGGTAACTATATGAAGATAAAAGGTGATCCTACTCCAAATAAATTATACCTTGGTGTTACTGCCCCGAGGGCTGCATGACTAAGTCAGGTTCATGTTCATATCTAGCTCCAAGGTCATATGTAGTGAAAGCATGTCGTCGTCCACATGGCAAAGATACCAAGATTAACTCAACTAAATTCATGATCAACTAGCCACAATATTATTTTGTGTTCTTTTATATTATTACTTTGTATTGCTATGATGTAAGATTTCTGGACATGGTGAAAGAGGATGAGGAACCATTTGCACATACAACTGCTACGGCAGCAACCATTTTCCATGACAAATTGAACACTGTATCTGGTGCAAATCTTGGAGACACCATCCAGGCCCAGCGCAGATCAAGACATCGCGGAGGAACCTATGGATGTCAAGGCGGATGCCCGGGGGCGCCAACCGTGCCAGAATTTCCCCTTCTTTTCAGGTTAGTGACAAACTGACAATCATCTCAGCTGTTAACATTATTTACGGAAGGGCAAAACGATGGCAACAGGCTGTCTGTTGGATCCTAGTAGTACTAGCATATAAGGATGAATGGAAGTACCCGGAAAGAGAGAGATCTGTTTGAAGCTATATGTTGCTTGCTTGCTTGTTTATTTGCCAATTGAATGGTCCTAGCAATTGCAGGTTTCTTTTGCGGCACTCTACTGAACATTCTGCTGCAAGCATGTGCCCACCATCTAGACCAGCACATGTTTTTTCTTCTGTTTTGGCATAAACAAGCACATGATGGTCTAAATATTCTGACCTAACCATTAAAACATGTAATATTCACCACCGCCTAAACCAGTACTACGTGTTAATTTCATCTGCAGATTTGAACCATTGTCCTTTAGAAAGATACACATTGTTTAGGATTTTTTTTATGTACAAAAAAGACTCCAAACATCTCAGAGACAGCACAACACTTTTCTTTCTCACGCCAATGTCAGGTCTGGAACTTTTGTTGCTATGGCAAGGACTGGAAATCATTTTTTCAAAGACAAACGGTCCTACCGCCGATTAAATTCACCAGTACAAAGGATATGCTATTCAAGTGAATCACAGTTTCAATTAATTTTGGCAAGTAAAAATACTACTGACATTGAGCACAGATAAATCCCCGGTGCACCGTGGTACAGTTAACACCAAATACCAATGAACAAGGGAAAAATACCAATGAACAAGGGAAAGCTGAACATAACCTTCTCTGGTTAGACAAATCAAACAAATGCCAACAGGTCATCAGTAGGTTGTTTCTCAGCAGTATATGTACTTTAAACTATAACTTAGTACAATTAGGAAGTATGCAACTCTAATCACAAACCTTCAAGTAATAACATACAAGAATACAACAATGGTCTGCTGAAGGTGTTCAGCGATGAATATTTCCCCTCCAGGGATAACAAAGTAAAAAAAGAATCATGTATGTGAATTCTTGCTGTTAAGTGGACATTCCAGCCGAAAAGGGCAACAGTAGAAGAATGTGGCAGTCTGTTAATTTATTTCCTTGAGCTGATTCCCTCTGCCGAATGGCCATCAACTTATCACTGACTACTTTCTACAGCTGAGGAATTGTTGCAATCTGTTGTAGAATAACTCTTCAATGCAGAGAGGCGCCATATATTTCCTCAGGTTGCTGCAAAAATGTAAGCTCCTTTGCAGCATTAGTCTCCGTAGACAAATTTCTTTTGCGTGTAGTACTTGTCTTCACTCGCCTTCTTTTTCAAGTTTCTTTTCTGTTCACAAACCCCAAGAATGCTGTTTAGTAAGGATAAACAGGACTTAAACAAACTAAAATAGAAAAATAAATTTGTATCTATCAGGCAAGTCGCACTGTGGGAGTGTATACCTTGTATGCTTCGTGGTTATCAATTATTCTTGTTGCGACCGAAACAGATGTTATTGTTTTGGGGCTTGTGACTACTTGGAAAATACCCATGCTCTTTGGAAGGGCATACGGATCAACTTCACTCTGCAGCAATGCATCCATGAAGCTTCTAGTTCAGTTTGGGCAACTAATTTAGGTAAGTTTGACATCAGGATACATTAGATTGTAATTAACAACTTACAGCAGAACCACCCTCGGCTACTGTCCCATGCACAACCAATGAAATGTTGAATGTAGTGATCTGCGGCATGTGAAAAAAGAGAAGGTGTGAGGGTCTGCTAACAACAAACATCTCTGCAACGTATACAATACAGTCATTCTTGGAAGCATATGCTTGAAACTTACCAAGTCAGGTAGGAGAAATAGGTTGAAACAACTTATAGAAATTTATAACATACCATATCCCTTGAAACCTCCAATGGTGCGCCTATTATAACTTCGTCAACATAGCGACAGGCGAGCACACCCAGGGTACGCTCATGGAGGTGCATGATAGGAGGATAGCCTCTTTTTTCCCTGCACAACTGGTTCTCATAAGCATGGTATATCTAACCTTATACAATACAGGCTACATGTTTTTTCTGTAGGAACACATAACATATATAATATATGGTCAACAAGTTCCCTTCATAATCCAAAAAAATATGTTAAATAAGCACCTGATGGACTGGTCATCATGAACACCAACAAGAAGGAAGTCACCAAGTTGCCTAGCACTTCTAAGGATCTGCATTAGACAATAACATAAAATTTGTTCAATGGCAAAATATGAATCCCACCGAAATCAAACTTTGTGAGTTATTGAGAAAATTATTTGCATGACAACCACAAAAGGTACCTCAACATGACCAGCATGGAAAAGGTCAAATGCACCATCTATATAAACAACACGAGCACCTGGCGAAGGAGCCTGAACACACATGAGCATATGTTTCAATAAATGAAATAGAAGGGCATTGACATAATAGAAGGGCATTGACATAGAAACATGTAAAATGGAATTGTAACCTCCTGGAAAGAGTAAGCATTAAAACCATGATCAATATGGTACAGTGGAAGCATTAAATGGTATTTTTACATTTAGTTACATTAATAGACAAAGATATAGCAAGCCATTTTCTTTGTGTTCCCTAGAAGGCTGATCAAATAAAGGAAGAATAATAAGCAACATTGGCCTTGGGGATGGAGTTCCCTAAATTATCATACCTGCCCATTTGAAAACTGCATTATCCGGCGGGAAGTTGGAAGAAAATTGGATAGCTGGGTTTTCATCTGATCGCATGATTTCACTCCAGCATTCTCGTTAACACCCTCTTTATGCTTGAATGTTTGCAATATTCTCCCTGTGTGGACAGATTGTTCTCATGTAAGATTGCAATGGACAAACAATGAATCGCCTACGATGAGCATGAAAACATTTTCAAGAAATGCATGATCTGCACCGATACAAGGCTGTAAATAATAAGTAGCAAGAGAATATCTGATCACCCAAAAATAGTGGCTTTACTAATCCACATGGTAATCTTACCGACTATATCGGTGCTTGAGACACCTTCAGTACGCCTGATTTGCTTGTATCGTCCAGCCTTCTTTGCTAAGGCATAAGCATCCGTTCCATCAGGTAGAAGACAAGGATCATCTCCATGTATAATGTAATCAATGTTGTATTTACTGAAGAGGGTATTCATAAATTCTTCTGTAATCTCATAGGGTGCATTGGGTATGACTTCATCCACCCACTTTAATCCACTAACAAGCGTCAACCTAGGGGGTACAAACATACATATACACAGGATGGTAAGTTCAAATGGAAGACCAAGATCCTGTACATCTATCAAAGCTTAGTAATTTACATTTCCTGCAAAAATAAGATAGAACTAGATCATCTCAATATTTTTTATAGTCTGAAATTTATATCCTTTGAGGCATGCATGGCGGTAATGTAACTTCATCGACGATATAGTTGAGTGTATGCGAAATGAATCAGCAGATCTTGTATTATGCATGAGAAGATTAGAAGAGAATCATAGCTATTACAGTAATTTGCAATCAAAGATCAAGTAAACAATGAAATCCAGGAAGTCCAGGTATTCAGAAAAATTTCAGATAATATCATACTCGTAATTGGTTTGACAAGCCAATCCTACTGCTAGCGTCGTCAACACCCTCTGTTGAAACAGAATAATGTATTTCACAGGACAAGTAGCGCCAGTAGTACCTCTCTTCCATCGAAAGCACAGGCGGGCCCTTATTCGCCACAATCTCCTCATCACTGACAACGCCGACTACCAGTTGATCTCCCAGCAACTTGGCCTGTCGCAACGCGTTTGCGTGGCCGTAGTGCATGAGGTCAAAGCATCCATCCATGTACACTCTCACGGGCCTTTGCCGTTCCTTCTTCTTGGGGACTTGTCCTAAATATGGCCAAAAGTATGGAGCAAAAGGAGCACCAATTCCTCCAAAATAACCCGTAGATAACCAAAGAATTGCAACAGTCACCATAACTCCTCCAATTCCAAAAAACTGTGAATAATATCCGCCATTCCAGAGCCCCTGGTTGTTCTCAAATGCCAGCAAACCCATCATCATTTTGAGGTGTAGAAGTACTGCCCTGATATGGGTTCAGAAAAAAGCAGCAAAAATGAGACCTCATAATCGATGCATCCTCATGCAAGAAAGGGTATCCTGTATGTAATTACAAAGGAAACGAAAAATGTCTCGTTCTCCAAACTTTGTGCAGTTCAATTTCTTTTGTTATGTTTGGAACAAGAAAGTGACTCAAAAGCAGATGTGCCTTTTCAATACTTTATCATGAAAGGATGGATAGATACTAGACGTATAACCAGGACTATTTGCATTTGCTCAACGTGCTTAGCTGCGAAGTCATGTTTGACCAAATCCTAACCACCAGATATACTGGAAAGCTACAGATTGAGCCAAAAAAAATTGTTGGAGAAGTCAGAACAGACTTAAATTGCGTCAGTTAGAAGCTACGTAGCAACTAGTGGAGCTCAAGAATCCACGAGATATAGCCATAAATTTTGTTCTGAAGAAATATTTTCCAATAACGTCGATTGTTCAGACCACTCTACAAAAAATAGCCCCAGAAGACAGGAACATGCAACAAACCGAAGTGACTGATCATCTGAATATGCACTGAAGGAAATTCTGGCAGAATAGGGAGCATATATGATTTCCAACTCTCTGAGCCTCGAATTGTAACCAAAATCAAGCGAGGGATAATCTGATTCTTAGCTCAAATTTTGCATCGCAGCCAACCATGCACAACCAAGCAGAATCTAAAGGTGCGTGGGTCCAAGAGAGACAGGAGCACAAACGGAATCACGAGAGATGGGAGAAAACGAATAAAGGCATCGGCCCGAATTCCCCCACCATCGAAATGCTAATTCCAATGCCGCAAACGGCAGAAATAATCAAGTGGCGCCGCGCATGCATGCGCCCACCTGCCCACGATCCGTGCTCAAACGCGGCATGGATCGATCACCCTAAGGTACGAGCAAACGCTGAACGGAGGAGAGGGGGGGAAACAAGCAACGCCTAGGAATAATTTCCGGGGATTTTCGCTTCCTTGAACAACAACAAGAAGAAGAACAAGCCGAGAGATTCGGAGACAGGAAAGGCGCGCACCGGAACGAGGGGGGCAGGCGACCGGCGGCGGCGGCCGAGATCGGGCGCGCGGCGGCGAGATTCCGCGGGGATCTCCGCCGGGGCGGCGCGGGGCGGGGGGGAGAGCCGCCGTCCCTTCGTAGCGCGGGAGGAGGCCGGGAGGAGATCTGCCTGCCTGCCTGCCACTGCCGGGGCGCGGTGCTGCGTGTCGCGCGGTGCGGAGAAGTATCTGCTTTGGCGTCTCGCTTGTCTCCGTCTGGTGTATTTTCTAGGGGAGGCCTCCGGAGACGAGACGAGACGACAGCTCTTCCTTCCCCCTCCGCCTCGCGTGTGGTGGTGTGGGCACCCCCTCCACCAACTGATTCCCCCGCGGGGCCCACCTCCTCCTCGCTATAATATCGCGCGTCTGACGCGTCCTCCTCCCTTCGCTCTCCCTACGATTCTGCGCCGGCTCGCCGTCGGCCCTTGTCGACGGCCGGGTGCCCACTGCCCAGCGCACGGCGCAGGACCGACCTCCCGACTCAGTCTGCCCCTGCCGTTACCCCGGCGGAGAGAGCGAGGGGGAGGGGCGTGAGGACGGGAGAAACGGGTCCGAGAGGGCTAGCGTGGAACCATCGCCGACCAGAAGAAGAAAAAATCTCCTGCTACACTTTTTATTATTATCAAAAAAGATGGCTCCTTTATATACTGTATTTCACAAACAACCAGAGTTTACACGACTATGACAATTGACAGGATGAGCAGGGAGTTCACTCGATTTAGCCAACGAGCCACCTGATTGGCACCACGGCAATTGACCCAAATTTTGTACTTACGCGTGCTGCGTGGATGGCCACGGCATTACCTACGGTACGGTGCGACTCCTCTACCACCACATGGCATTGGCTTGTCGAATATATTTATACGCAAGGGGTTATATGGACTTAAAGTTGTAATTGATTTTTCTTTTTTTAGAAATTGGAGTTGTAATTGATGTGGTAGATACGGGTCGTGTAGGAGTTGGACACGTTGTATTTTATGTCGTTTATATGTTAAGAGGCACCACACATTCTAATCCACGACGACTTGATAGCTAGGTACGCGAGGGAGCCAGTGGCTTGTGCCGGCGCCCGGGGGCCGGTGTTGCGGTATTTTAGGAAGGAGCGTCCGTAGTCATTACCTGAGGATGTAGCCATCGGTGAACCCCTTAACAAATATCGTGCATTGATGTGTCGTCTACGATCTAACATTAGTGTTTTTATTTTAGTGCCATTGGCATTGGCACATGTGGCTGGCAACAAAAAAATGATTTAGGGCCGGTTTTTTCATTGATTATGCAGATTCTAGATCTTTATACAAAAAAAAAAAGCGAGACAATATGGCTATGATCCTTGTTCTAGCGATTTTGGCTAGTCTTTCGGAAGAAAACAATTTTAGGTTACACAAGACAAACAAAGTATTAATAAGGAAAAAGCTTACCTTCAACCGACTGATAACGCTTGTGCGTCCGTCGGCTCCGCGTCCGTCGGATCGTGTGTTGATCAGACGGACGAGAGTGTTCCTCGCTTCCGCGTCACGCGCAGACATTTCTGAAACTGGGTGGTTGTTTCAGGAATCATTTATGCAGCTGTAACGCTCTTGCGGTGCTCCCGCAGCTCCTTTGTGTCTATAAGGGCGACGGTGGTGGGATCTGGTAGGGCGACGGCTGGCGGCGACGGCGGGTGGTGTGGGGTGACGCGGGCGCATCCAACGCGGTGGCGACGACGACCGCTTCGGGGTCGGCGGTTGCCAGCGGCGACACAAGCAGGTACGGCCGCGTGCTCCTTTCCCCCATTTCTGGTCGGCCCTGAGATGGTTCTCCTCTGCTTGGCGGCTCCTCCTCGACGGCTACATGCCTCATCGCAGCGGTGCTCTGTTGTAGGGAGACGCTCTTCGTCGGCGCCACCGATGTAGGTGTTGGACTGTAGATGTGTAGTTGTAGCAGGGGATTGGGATTTCTCAGATCTGTTGTTGTAGAAACTTCTCATTCCTTTGTAGCTAAAATTGGCTCGTTATAGTAATGTGCTGTAGGAATTTTTGTAGCTCAAATTGGCTGTAGGTGCTCCGTGTATGCTATCCGTTTGTTGTGCTAGTAGGTAATCTCTTAATGTTCTAGGTTCTCTTGTCCTTTGATGTTCTAGGTTCATGTAGCTCAAATTGGCTAGTAGGTAATCTCTAATTTTTTGCAGCTCAAAGTTTTCTGTAGCTTTTTGTCTTGAATATAGTGATACATTATTTTGATGTTCAGAGAGAAGTTTCTGTAGCCAATTTGATGTTCAGAGAGAAGTTTCTGTAGGAATTAGTGATGCATTAGTGAAGGTTATGCTTCAGGAAATCTTGTACTGCTAGCTTATAGCACAGGAAACTTAGTTTTTGCTTCTGAAACTACATATATGTTTTCTTTGAAATCTAGTTATTGTTTTCCAATATTTTGTATGAAATGTAGGTCATGTTTCAATACTTTTCTCTGAATTTTAGCTCATGCTTACATGACAGGTGTAATTTACCTCATGTTTATCTAATTTTAGTTGGATTTAGCTGATGTTCTCTCAAACCCGAAGGGAAAAGCTTACCTTCAACCGACTGCAAATAGCTATGTGTTTCTTTGTGTTGATAAACAATAAGTAATAGAGGAGATCATGTTGCAGAGATACAAGAAGGAGATACGGGTGTAGGGTTATTTGATCTGGTCGAATTAGTTTCAGGGGGCACAACCGGGGGGTTTGTGAACCACAATGATATTTCAGAGAAACTTACCTTTCTGAAACTAGTTAGTAGGTTATGTCTATAGCTTATGTTTCTGAAACTACATGAATCTTCAACTTTTTGCTTCAATACTTTTCATTCTCTGATAAATAGATATGCATTGCTGATAGTCTCCATGTTTTGATTTTTGCTCTTGTTTTGCAGCATGCCTATCTTCCAAACTCGTTGGTCGGTAAAGCGGCTGCGCAAAATAGCCAATGCCATCAAAGGGAAAAAGAGAGATGTAATAAGCAAGTCCAGCTTCGGAGATTTGTTGTTTATATCTCCTTTGGTCCCTCCTCCTGAAGAGCTTCTTGATTTCATTGTTATGAACATTCACCCTAAGAATCGTGTGCTGAAGCATGTAATCTTCGCATTTTTTGTATTTCTTTTCTGTTGCATAACACCTTTTGTTTTCTTTAATATTCTCACAACAACTACTGATTTTTTTGTGAATTGCAGGATTAATGACTGTTGGGGAACGTAGTATTTCAAAAAAAAACTACGCACACGCAAGATCATGGTGATGCATAGCAACGAGAGGGAAGAGTGCCGTCCACGTACCCCCGTAGACCGTAAGCGGAAGCGTTATGACAACGCAGTTGATGTAGTCGTACGTCTTCATGATCGACCGATCCTAGTAGCGAACATACGGCACCTCCGTGATCTGCACATGTTCAGCTCGATGATGTCCCACGAACTCACGATCCAGTAGAGCTTCAAGGGAGAGTTCCGTCAGCACGACGGCGTGATGACGGTGTTGATGAAGCTACCGACGCAGGGCTTCGCCTAAGCACCACTACGATATGACCGAGGTGGATTATGGTGGAGGAGGGCACCGCACACGGCTAAAGATCAATGATCAACTTGTGTGTCTTGGGATGCCCCCTGCCCCCGTATATAAAGGATCTAGGGGGGCGGCCGGCCAGAAGGAGGGCGCGCCAAGGGGGGAGTCCTACTCCCACCGGGAGTAGGACTCCTCCTTTCCTAGTAGGAGTAGGATAAGTGGAAGGAGGAGAGGGGGGAAGGAAAGGGGGGCGTCGCCCCCTCCTTGTCCAATTTGGACTAGAGGAGGAGGGGGCGCGCGGCCCTGCCTTGGCCGCCTCTCCTCTTCCCCACTAAGGCCCATGAGGCCCATTATACTCCCCGGGGGGTTTCAGTAACCCCCCGGTACTCTGGTATATGCCCGAACTTGCCTGGAACACTTCCGAAGTCCAAACATAGTCATCCAATATATCAATCTTTATGTCTCAACCATTTCGAGACTCCTCGTCATGTCTGTGATCATATCTGGGACTCCGAACTACCTTCGGTATATCAAAACACATAAACTCATAATACCGATCGTCATCGAACGTTAAGCGTGTGGACCCTACGGGTTCGAGAACTATGTAGACATGACCGAGACACGTCTCTCGTTAATAACCAACAGCGGAACCTGGATGCTCATATTGGCTCCTACATATTCTACGAATATCTTTATTGGTCAAACCGCATAACAATATACGTTGTTCCCTTTGTCATCGGTATGTTACTTGCCCGAGATTTGATCGTCGGTATCTCAATACCTAGTTCAATCTCGTTACCGGCAAGTCTCTTTACTCGTTTTGTAATGCATCATCCCGTAACTAACTCATTAGTCACATTGCTTGCAAGGCTTATAGTGATGTGCATTACCAAGAGGGCCTAGAGATACCTCTCCGACAATCGGAGTGACAAATCCTAATCTCGATCTATGCCAACTCAACAAGTACCATCGGAAACACCTGTAGAGCACCTTTATAATCACCCAGTTATGTTGTGACGTTTGGTAGCACACAAAGTGTTCCTTCGGTATTCGGGAGTTGCATAATCTCATAGTCATAGGAACATGTATAAGTCATGAAGAAAGCAATAGCAACATACTAAACGATCAAGTGCTAAGCTAACGGAATGGGTCAAGTGAATCACATCATTCTCTAATGATGTGATCCCATTAATCAAATGACAACTCATGTCTATGGCTAGGAAACTTAACCATCTTTGATTCAACGAGCTAGTCAAGTAGAGGCATACTAGTGACATTTTATTTGTCTATATATTCACACATGTACTAAGTTTCCGATTAATACAATTCTAGCATGAATAATAAACATTTATCATGATATAAGGAAATATAAATAACAACTTTATTATTGACTCTAGGACATATTTCCTTCAGTCTCCCACTTGAACTAGAGTCAACAATCTAGATTACATAGTAATGATTCTAACACCCATGGAGTCTTGGTGTTGATCATGTTTTGCTCATGAGAGAGGCTTAGTCAACGGGTCTGCAATATTCAGATCTGTATGTATCTTGCAAATCTCTATGTCTCCCACCTGGACTTGGTCACGGATGGAATTGAAGCGTCTCTTTATGTGTTTGGTTCTCTTGTGAAATCTGGATTCCTTTGCCAAGGCAATTGCACCAGTATTGTCACAAAAGATTTTCATTGGACCCGATGCACTAGGTATGACACCTAGATCGGATATGAACTCCTTCATCCAGACTCCTTCATTTGCTGCTTCCGAAGCAGCTATGTACTCTGCTTCACACGTAGATCCCGCCACGACACTTTGTTTAGAACTTCACCAACTGACAGCTCCACCGTTCAATATAAACACGTATCTGGTTTGCGATTTAGAATCGTCCGGATCAGTGTCAAAGCTTGCATCGACATAACCATTTACGAGGAGCTCTTTTTCACCTCCATAAACGAGAAACATATCCTTAGTCCTTTTCAGGTATTTCAGGATGTTCTTGACCGCTATCCAGTGATCCACTCCTGGATTACTTTGGTACCTCCCTGCTAAACTAATAGCAAGGCACACATCAGGTCTGGTACACAGCATTGCATACATGATAGAGCCTATGGCTGAAGCATAGGGAACACCTTTCATTTTCTCTCTATCTTCTGCAGTGATCGTGCATTGAGTCTGACTCCACTTCACACCTTGTAACACAGGCAAGAACCCTTTCTTTGCTTGATCCATTTTGAACTTCTTCAAAACTTTATCAAGGTATGTACTTTGTGAAAGTCCAATCAAGCGTCTTGATCTATCTTTATAGATCTTGATGCCCAATATATAAGCAGCTTCACCGAGGTCTTTCATTGAAAAACTTTTATTCAAGTATCCTTTTATGCTATCCGGAAATTCTATATCATTTCCAATCAACAATATGTCATCCACATATAATATTAGAAATGCTACAGAGCTCCCACTCGCTTTCTTGTAAATACATGCTTCTCCAAAGGTCTGTATAAAACCATATGCTTTGATCACACTATCAAAACATTTATTCCAACTCCGAGATGCTTGCACCAGTCCATAAATGGATCGCTGGAGCTTGCACACTTTGTTAGCATCTTTTGGATTGATAAAACCTTCAGGTTGCATCATATACAACTCTTCTTCCAGAAATCCATTCAGGAATGCAGTCTTTACATCCATTTGCCAAATTTCATAATCATAAAATGCAGCAATTGCTAACATGATTCGGACGGACTTAAGCATCGCTACGGGTGAGAAAGTCTCATCGTAGTCAACTCCTTGAACTTGTCGAAAACATTTTGCAACAAGTCGAGCTTTGTAGACAGTAACATTACCGTCAGCATCAGTCTTCTTCTTGAAGATCCATTTATTCTCGATGGCTTGCCGATCATCGGGCAAGTCAACCAAAGTCCATACTTTGTTCTCATACATGGATCCTATCTCAGATTTCATGGCCTCAAGCCATTTTGCGGAATCTGGGCTCATCATCGCATCCTCATAGTTCGTAGGTTCACTATGGTCAAGTAACATGACCTCCAAAATAGGATTACCGTACCACTCTGGTGCGGATCTTATTCTGTTTGACCTACAAGGTTCGGTAGTAACTTGATCTGAAGTTTCTTGATCAATATCATTAGCTTCCTCACTAATTGGTGTAGGTGTCACAGGAACTGATTTCTGTGATGAACTACTTTCAAATAAGGGAGCAGGTACTATTACCTCATCAAGTTCTACTTTCCTCCCACTCACTTCTTTCAAGAGAAATTCCTTCTATAGAAAGGATCCATTCTTAGCAACGAATGTTTTGCCTTCAGATTTGTGATAGAAGGTGTACCCAACAGTCTCCTTTGGGTATCCTATGAAGACACATTTCTCTGATTTGGGTTCGAGCTTATCAGGTTGAGGCTTTTCACATAAGCATCGCAGCTCCAAACTTTAAGAAACGACAACTTTGGTTTCTTGCCAAACCACAGTTCATAAGGCATCATCTCCACTGATTTAGATGGTGCCCTATTTAACATGAATGCAGCCGTCTCTAAAGCATAACCCCAAAATGATAGCGGTAAATCAGTAAGAGACATCATAGATCGCACCGTATCTAGTAAAGTACGATTACGACGTTCGGACACACCATTACGCTGTGGTGTTCCGGGTGGCGTGAGTTGCGAAACTATTCCGCATTGTTTTAAATGTAGACCAAACTCGTAACTCAAATATTCTCCTCCGTGATTAGATCGTAGAAACTTTATTTTCTTGTTACGATGATTTTCCACTTCACTCTGAAATTCTTTAAACTTTTAAAATGTTTCAGACTTATGTTTCATTAAGTAGATATACCCATATCTGCTTAAATCATCTGTGAAGCTGAGAAAATAACGATACCAGCCGCGAGCCTCAATATTCATTGGACCACATACATCAATATGTATGATTTCCAACAAATCTGTTGCTCGCTCCATTGTTCCGGAGAACGGCGTTTTAGTCATCTTGCCCATGTGGCATGGTTCGCAAGTATCAAGTGATTCATAATCAAGTGATTCCAAAAGTCCATCAGTATGGAGTTTCTTCTTGCGCTTTACACCAATATGACCTAAACGGCAATGCCACAAATAAGTTGCACTATAATTATCAACTCTACATCTTTTGGTTGCAATATTATGAATATGTGTATCACTACTATCGAGATTCAATACAAATAGACAACTCTTTAAGGGTGCATGACCATAAAAGATATTACTCATATAAATAGAACAACCATTATTCTCATATTTAAACGAATAACCGTCTCGCATCAAACAAGATCCAGATATAATGTTCTTGTTTACTGCTGGCACCAAATAACAATTATTAAGGTCTAAAACTAATCCCGAAGGTAGATGTAGAGGTAGTGTGCCGACGGCGATCACATCGACTTTGGAACCATTTCCCACGCTCATCGTCACCTCGTCCTTAGCCAATCTTGGCTCAATCTGTAGTCCCTATTTCGAGTTGCAAATGTTAGCAACAGAACCAATATCAAATACCCAAGTGCTATCACGAGCTCTAGTAAGGTACACATCAATAACATGTATATCACATATACCTTTGTTCACCTTGCCATCCTTATTATCCGCCAAATACTTGGGGCAGTTCCGCTTCCAGTGACTAGTCCCTTTGCAGTAGAAGCACTCAGTCTCAGGCTTAGGTCCAGACTTGGGTTTCTTCTCTTGAGTAGCAACTTGTTTGCTGTTCTTCTTGAAGTTCCCCTTCTTCTTCCCTTTACCCTTTTTCTTGAAACTGGTGGTCTTGTTGACCATCAACACTTGATGCTCCTTCTTGATTTCTACCTCCGCAGCCGTTAGCATTGCGAAGAGCTCAGGAATTGTCTTTTCCATCCCTTGCATATTATAGTTCATCACCAAGCTCTTGTAGCTTGGTGGCGGTGATTGGAGAATTCTATCAATGACACTATCATCAGGAAGATTAACTCCTAGTTGAATTAAGTGATTATTATACCCAGACATTCTAAGTATGTGTTCACTGACAGAACTATTCTCCTCCATCTTGCAAATATAAAACTTATTGGAGACTTCATATCTCTCAATCTGGGCATTTGCTTGAAATATTAACTTCAACTCCTGGAACATCTCATATGCTCCATGACGTTCAAAACGTCGATGAAGTCCCGGTTCTAAGCCGTAAAGCATGGCACACTAAACTATTGAGTAGTCATCAGCTTTGCTCTACCAGACGTTCACAACATCCGGCATTGCTCCTGTAGCGGTTCTTGCACCTAGCGGTGCTTCCAGGACGTAATTCTTCTGTGCAGCAATGAGGATAATCCTGTTGGGGAACGTAGTATTTCAAAAAATATCCTATGCACACGCAAGCTCATGGTGATGCATAGCAACGAGAGGGGAGAGTGTCATCCACGTACCCTCGTAGACCGTAAGCGGAAGCATTATGACAACCCGGTTGATGTAGTCGTACGTCTTCATGATCGACCGATCCTAGCACCGAACATACGGCACCTCCGCGATCTGCACACGTTCATCTCGGTGACGTCCCACGAACTCACGATCCAGTAGAGCTTCGAGGGAGAGTTCCGTTAGCACGACAGCGTGATGACGATGTTGATGAAGCTATCGACACAGGGCTTCGCCTAAGAACCGCTACGATATGACCGAGGTGGATTATGGTGGAGGGGGGCACCGCACACGGCTAAAGATCAATGATCAACTTGTTTGTCTTGGGGTGCCCCCC